>NW_005178437.1:0-57767 GCF_000341285.1 Galdieria sulphuraria
TATTTGGAAACTGGTCAGTTGGATGCAGCATTTGNAGAAGCAAAGAAAGCTGTGGAAGNAAATGAAAAGGATACTTTGGCCTGGATTCACTTGGCTAATTTGTACGNAGAAAAAGGAGATCTTGNAGAGTCTTNGATTGCACTCAACTCGGCAATTATGGAGCCACCCACGTNAGACCCATTTTNGAGAGAATTGTTACCTGCAAGAAAGCGAANGACAAAGCCTTTGCCCAATACTTCTGGTGGCACAGACATTATTCGAGTATTGGCGAAGCGACTACACGAAGAAAGAATCGGCCCTGCGACTGGAGTTGATGAGTCACTTGCTGAACTGTCAGCAACGCNAANGACAGATCCTGAAAAGCAAGCTTACCAAGTATTGGNAAAGGCATNGAATAAGTTTGGCTGGGATGAAATATNGAATGCTCGTTCAGATGCGTTTATCATGGAAGCGGATATTTCACATCTTCCTGAAGGACAAGAATCGTCAACTGAACAAATACATGAAACTGATGTCGGGAAGATGCAAGAAGCTGCTTCATCTTCTCAAGAAAATGCTGAGTCTTCTTCAGATACAGCTGGAACTAAAATTTCGAAAGGTCAACCTTCGCCTGGAAAAGACTTTACTTTATCCGCCGAGACAAATGGAACAGATGGTCAGACAAAGAACGTTGCAACCGAAGATAATCAAGTTCAAGGAAATGATTCATCCAGTGNAAAAGAAGATAAAGTCAGAGAAGTCGGTGGAAGTAGCGAACAGCGCATTTNGAAGAACAAACACGCATCCCTGGAAGTTTATTCATCGAAAGGGCATAAAAAGAAAATGTGTACTCCTTGGTNAGATTTCCTCGNGAATAATATGTACGAAGACCNAAGAGCTTNAGCTATTTGGCAAGCGGAAGATGAACAAATGGCTCAAAATTTGCGCAGCACAAGTGGGACGTCTACATCCCATACGAGTTCCCAGCCTAATCAAGCTTCTTCATCTGGTACAAACAGTCAGAATGAAACGCAAGCTTCGCAAATGCAAAATGACGCTTCATATATCGCTCAATCATNAGATGCCGACCAAATTGCAAAACAAACTAAAAGGCCACCCGTTGATTGGTTGCGACGTGGTGAACTTGCTCGTCGCATTCAGCGATCCAGCGATGCAGAAAGAGCTTTCCGTANAGCTATTATCCTTTCTTCCAAGAACTCTGGTGCTGAGAAGTCAGCGACTGTCAGTCCCTGGTTGTCTTTGTTGGAGATGTATGCTGAAGACGGATTTGCTTCTGAGGCATNAGNAGCAGCCGATGCGGTTTGGAATTTTATGGACTCTCATGCAGATCGCATTTCTACGAGTTCATTTACCCCACCAGTGCCAGCGATTCGTCGTGCAGTTTTCAAACTTGTTCATAAACATGGCTTACACAAGATTCGAGAACAAGNAATGGACAAAAGAATTACTATCAACCGACACAGGATTCAGTCGGTTTTGTNAGATGCGGTGGAATGGAAGGTAAAGAATTTTTTTAAACCAAAGAATATTTAATCGCTGACTGGTGTAGGTGTCTGGATATGATCGCTAGTTGAAACATTGTTGTTGTAAGAGATCTTGAATTTATTTAAGAATAATATCCCCCTCTTTTCTTATTCTTTCCTCGGTTCATGATTCAGTGGCCGCTGGGTTATTTTGAAATGGAAACTGTCAAGAGCTTCATTGGATAAAGCGTGTTGAATAGAGCTTTTGCGCTCTTGTGCATTTGCCAGTAACATATCGTAGCAAATACATATATGTTTTACCAAGTCTTCTTTCAAAGCAGGAATTGGGCTTTTGTGAAATATGTGTTCCATCCTTTCCATAGCTTCAAAGATGCGTCCTTGTAACAGATACCCTACAGCAATATTATTCGTCAAAATAGTTTCATAACTCTGATCAAAGAGAGCAGCAGCCTCCCATTCGTCTATTGCGTCTTCCAAGTGTCCTTGAGACGCATATAAAAGGCCACGGTGTAAGTGTCTTTCACTGTCTTCCTTAACTCGAGGCTCTATAGTATTCCAGAATAACGAAGCCTGTTCTGTATCCCCACTGTACAAAAGTAAGCGAAAAAAGGCAAGCTGGCGAGAGACATCTTGAACATTTCTCTTCAAGTAATTTTTGGCAACTTCGAGGACAGCTTGAAGCCTATTTGCTTCCAACAGATGACTTACTATACAAGAATCTAAAGTATCCAGAAAGAGTAGCCACATGTTACACCTTGAGTCCTCTATTTGGATATTTTCCTCGATCAACCTTCGTAGGCGAAAGTACGGTTGCAGTCGACAGTTTACGTCGGTTTCTGAACTAAGCCGAAACGCCACCTCTATGGCCAATAAGCAGTACTGTGTGCGTAAAGGACTCACAAGAAACAGCGTTGCAGTAGGTACGTCTCTATAATCTTTGTTTCAACTCTCAAACCTGCCTGACTTTGGTTTGCATACTTACTCCAAACCATACTGCTCCTTCCATGAGTTCAGCCACTTTCTCGCTAGTTCCAGTTTTCCCAGTTTTAACAAAGATGCTAGCATTAGACAAGCAAAGAAACAAGCGTTATCTGCATCGAGATGGTTACCTGAAATAAAGCACTCTTCCGCTTTATCGTACAAATCTTTCCAAGAACCGTTTCGCAATAAAGCCTTCCAGCTCTGTTCTTCTTTCTGGTCCTTCTTGTCTGCAGTACTAGAGGTAAAATTACTCATAAAGGTAAACGTTCTTTTCCTGGGCGCAAAAGACTCCGAAGAGTTTCTAACTTCCTATAGAATGTCTGATATTCTTGTACCAAAAACAATCCTTCATTATTTTACCAAAGAAGGTTCGGACATTTGAGAATTTATAATAGCCAATTTGGAATAGTTCTCCATCCAGCTACTCTTGAAGTTTCTTAAGGTACAAAAGATAAGATATTAAAATGATTCAGAAAAAATGAAAACACTAAGCACCATGGTACTTAAAGTTTCTGTATTGTTTGTCTTGGTGCTATTTTTACCTTTTCATAATAGAAGAAAACATAGTTATGTCTGATTTCATATCACATTCTTCCAAGCAGTAAGAAATAAATTACTCTGAAAGACGATAGCTTTCAATACTATTGAAAAATTATGGCTATTCTAAATTGAATATTCTCTGCTTTCTCTTTCTTGCTATAATGTCTGCGGTTCAAAAAGTATACAAATTTACTAGTCGATAGAAAAGTCATATAAAGGGGACTTTTTTCTAACTGCAGAGGGTCAATGAGCAAAGCCTCATTGGAAATATTGAAGCAACTTTTTTTTGAATAGGAGGTGATCTGACATGATAGAACAAAGTATTGTGATCAAACAGGAAAGCTGCACACGTCTTGTATCATCTTGTATTGAGAAATATTTGCGGTATTGGAGTAGAGTTTACAAAGGACCATTCTGTTAAGCTCAACTAGCAAACATCTCCTCCAGATGAACTTGATCAATTTCAAAGTTGTTAAGCACAGCAATGAGAACATTAGTGGAGTTTCGTGAGTGCTGTTGCTTTCACTATCCATATTTTTGGAGCAACAATCGTGACTACATCTTTATAACACGGAATAAGGTAACACAGAATATGGTCCGCAACCGTTGTGGTGTTTCTCTCTTGAGTATGGCCACAAGGAGGAAATCTCAGTACAAGGGTCCAGGTAGTACTGTGGCAGTTAATCCTATAGCAGAAAGGAACTATGAAATTTTGGAAAAATTTCAGTGTGGACTTGAACTGAAAGGAACTGAAGTAAAAAGCGCAAGAGAAGGGAATATCAACTTGAAAGAAGGTTTGTATTTGTTTTTCATAGAAACTAAGTTGACGGAGCCGTAATTTCACAGGATATGCTCGAGTGAAAAGAGGAGAACTCTGGTTGTTAAATGTGCAAATCTCGCCGCATTCGACGACTAGTACTTCTTTTAACCACGAACCAAAAAGACCAAGGAGACTTTTGGCACATAAGTCAGAAATTATCAAGTTGCAACAGCGTCAACAAGAAACCAGGCTCACTATAATTCCTACGAGGTATGTTCTTAAAAAGTCAGACTAAAGACTCCTTTTTATTGTAAATAGAATGTACGTTGGAGAGAGAAACTTCATAAAGGTAGAAGTTGCAACAGCAGCTGGTAAGAAGCTGTTCGATAAGCGAAGAGATATAAAAGAGAGAGAACAGAATCGGGAGATCCGTCGTGTTATTAAGTATAAGATGTATGACGAATAGAAGTGTTCATTCGAAAGTTATAAGCTGCAGAATCTCCGAATGTCGTTGTTTAAAGACTATCTTAGGCGACGAGAAGTCTGGATAAACTTCACTGAGATTGCGGAGCCCTAACTCTATTCGTTTTGCCAATCAAGTATTTGCTATCTACATAAATAGTGAAATGTACGAGAAACAAAGGCTGCTCTTACTAACAGGAAGAGAAGCCTTAACACAAATCTATTTATTCGCCTAAATAGATATTCTTTATTCGGCGGAATAAATAACTTTTGTATTGTTTTGATTCTCTCTTTCGACATTTATGAGATTGTGCACCTGAAGTTTTACGTTATGTCTTACAGCTCATTTCCTGCTTTAGCCAAGAAAGTGCCAAACGCTTACTACTCATTTCAGCCAGTGAACAATTACATTTTCTACTCGGAGGAACAATGTACCGCCAGTGTTTGAAGAAGGCTTTGAAGAGTCGTTCTTTGGTTTCTGAGGCAGCCAGTTATTGGAAAGGCAGTACACGGTCTTTTTCTAGTTCAGCTGGAACTCAAGGGAACTATTGGAGGTCTTCTGTAAAGAAGCTTTCTGCTGCTGCCACAATAGGTGCTGCAGTTGCTGCTTTTTATGGAATTGAAAGGCAAAGGAGCTCTCCTGTCTCTTGTAAGGAAGCAGAAACTACTTCAAAGGGTTCTGTCAACTATGATAAAGTCAGAGAAGCAATTGTAAAGGTGATCGAAGTAGATGATAATATTGCACCAGCAATGTTGCGCTTAGCCTGGCACTCCTCTGGAAGTTATGACAAGAAGACAAACACTGGAGGCTCAGATGGCGCTACTATGCGATTTTCACCAGAAAAGGATTATGCTGCCAATGCAGGGTTATTTCGTGCTCGAGATGCTTTGGAGCCTGTGAAGAAGCAGTTTCCCGAGATAACTTATGCGGATCTGTGGACATTAGCTGGTGCTGTCGCTGTTGAAGAGATGGGAGGTCCCAAGGTTGCTTGGAGACCTGGCAGAAGGGATGCAGTGTCTGGACAGGAATGCCCACCAGACGGAAGGTTACCAGATGCTGATAAGGGTACTCTAAGCGGTACTGTGCAACATATTCGAGACATTTTTTATCGTATGGGCTTTAATGATCAGGAAATTGTAGCTCTAGTTGGTGCACATGCAGTTGGACATACCCATAAACAATTTTCAGGTTATGATGGCCCTTGGACTCGGTAAGGAGAGAATATCAAAGAGGATTGTTACATTTTTACATTTGTGTTATTTAGTGCTCCGACAACCTTTTCCAATGAGTTGTTCAGAGAATTGTTGGAAAATAAGTGGACTCTTAGAAAATGGAATGGTCCAGACATGTTTGAGGACCCCACTGGTACGTATGCGTTGTGGTGAAAGTATCGTATCTTGAACTCGGTTTCTTTAAAATAGGAGAAATTATTATGCTTCCGACAGATATGGCTCTAACATGGGACAAAGAGTTTCGCAAATATGTAGAAACTTATGCTGCTGATCAGGATCGCTTTTTCGAAGATTTTGCGAAAGCGTTTCAAAAGCTAGAGGAACTTGGTGTGAAAGCTTTTCAAGAAGAAGCCAAAAAGAAGCGTGGTTGGTTTTCTTGAGCAGTATTGGCACAGTGAAAAGTTATATGCTTCCTTTTATATGTAGTTTCATGTGTTTTCTTTTTCAATAAATGTGTGTCTCTGAAACAACTAGTTGCCTTGTATTTCCTTTCAATCAATTGAGACTTTCAAGTTGTACTGCAAAAAAAGACTACTTTAAATATTACCAACCAAACTGGCCTTTTTCTCAGGAGTTTGAACCCACAAACTTTGACAAACAATATCTCTACAGAGATAGGGTGAGCTGCACACACATAAAAGATCAGACATAAAACGCAAATCAACATTTCAAAACTTGTTAGAAAGCCTAGAGTTTGCTATTCTCTAGCAAGACCATCATTGCTGCTGCTCTTTTGGAATTTCTCGTTGTTCCGAAGATGTGGAGCTCATCGAAAATTCCATTAGAAGCCGCATCTCGATAACATTCCGTTTTGAGATTACACAGAGGGAAACGAGAGGATGTTTGCTGATTGTGTTTGGAAACCAAAGACAAAATATATTATCTTGTGGAACAACAGAATTTGAGAGTTTCACGAATATTTACAAGAGTTTTGTTTCTTTATAAAGGTTTGGTGCTAGTTGCTTAAGCTCAAGGGTGCGCAAGTTTGTAACTCGTCGTGGTCTTCCTGATAATACTAAGCTGTAGTTTAGCTCTCAGTTATATGTATTGTACAGTTTTGTGAAATATTATTATTTTCTGTATTTTTCACTTGTTGGGCAAGAGACAATGTATAACGACAGGAGATTGGCTCGTACAAGGAGTTGCCCAACTCTATTTGCAGTTTTGAAAGAGCAGATGGTTCAAGGAAAGAAGGTAAATACAACAAAGAAAATAGTAGGAAAGCTTTTGATAATAGATGATATTAGATTAGGCTAAGTAGAGGCACTTTGAACTATATTAAGAGTAAGAAGGCAGGCAAGTTTTATAAGAGCACATCTTCTAGTGAACTAGAGACCATACTGGAAGGTGATGAGGGAGACAACTATACAGACGATGATACCTTGAGTAGCTGTAGTGTATCATCTTCCCATTCAGAACCAGCTGATATGAGTGACGTCGCCTGTTCAACAACAGCTGAGGCTCCCTCAGCATATACCTTGGAACACCGATTACCTGGAAGTTTACGAATATCACCTCGTCGATTGAACCAGTGGTCAGATAGTGTCGTCATTCAGCGATATATTCCACTTGGACAGAAAAATAGCAACACTTTTCGAAATGTAGCTGAAAATTCGTCTCATGGACATTCTTTGTACCCTGTACAAAGTGAAAAGAATAGTTCCTCGGTATACAAGGACAAAAATGCGCCACAACACAACTCCTACATTTCGTCTTTATTGGATTCATCAAATCTGTCATTTTTGAATAAGGAAAGCAAATCTAGGAAAGATGAGAAACAAGATAGTGTACCAAAAAGGGAACAGTCAGAGACATCCAATGAAACTTACGGTAATAGACGGAATATGGATATTATTCATCCCGGTCAACTATGGTTACCTCCGGTAGAATGGCGAGTTGAAAATATGGAGTCACTTGTTTGGAAGGATCAGCATATTTATCACAAAGAAGAAGGTGGATGGTGGATGGAGCGGTGGACACTTCGCACAGAAAGTAGGCAAAAATTGGGTGGTAAGTTGAAATATCAAAGTAGCTTTTACGCGACGAGTAATTCTGTTTAAGATAAGTTTGGTGTAGATGCTGATGGTACACCTTGGTCTGAGTGGTGGCTGGAAACGGAGTTGCCCAATTCAAATACTAATACTTGTGCTGCTTATATTAAAAAGTTTGGACAAAAATGGGGTAGAAATGCAAAAGGTGAACGTTGGTATGAAACTTGGCAAGTAAAAAATGATGGGAAAGTTGAAACAACTTATCGTTTAGAAAGAGCAAAATCCGGTAACTTTTGAAATTTATCAAACATAGGATAACTTGACCTTTAATACTTTGAAATAAGTTATATCTGATTTTTAGGCTTGTAGAGATGCAAACATCAGTAAAGTAAGAACATGAACTATAGGTTTGTTTTGCCGTAATGATTGAGCACAGTTTTTATTTCTAAGCACTTGCATATGAACGGATTTTCCCTCCAATCATTATTCCATTTCATTTCTCTACTTGAAACCGTCATTTTGAATGTGGTAATAGTAGTAGTAATCGTAGAATGGAGCCTAAAGAAACCACTCAGAGAAACAGGCATTGTTAGTTACTTTGCTTAGTTCTAAAGCCTCATTTCCTTAGCTGACAACCCCTTAGTGAGGAGATTAATATATATGGAACCACTCAAACCAGTTGGAAAACAGTCTAAGAAAGTCTCAGAAGAAAAGCAAGACTATGACTTTCTTGACTATCTTTCAGAGACCGACAAAATGAATAAGACCAACAACTTGTACCAAGCAGTTTCAAAAAATAATCGTTTGTCCATACCTGAAAGCACACAAATTGGTGACGTTGAGGACTTAAGGAAACAGGAAGAAGAAGTAGTGGTTCCAATATCTCTGAGTTCTCAAGTAGTTGAGAAATCTCTTCTAACCATATTTCTGTAAGTGTTCTAGATGAATTGAAGACATATTTAAAATATGTAGGAAAAACAAAATAATTTGTTCTTATCATAGTTTGCGAACCAATTTGGCTCGGCAAGAGGCTGATGTTTCACAAGGTGCCGAAGACTTTGTATTATTTGGTTGTATTTGGGAGAAAGTGAGCGTTCGCGAAGGAAAGCATGGATCCAAGTGAGTTTCAGGATATAGGAAAATAGATGAAACTTATATTTTAGATTTGCCGTCTGTAGGCTATGTGACATGCAGGGGCGTTATTCAAATTTATTGACAATGATACTCACAAGGCAGGCCTATGATACATTTTGGAAAGAACTTCCCGGGACAGTTTTAATGGTACCTTGAATCTGTTTTACTTCTTCATATCATTTTATACGGTAGATCATATCTCCAAGGATACTAAAGCCGCGAAGCCATGGGGATGGTTGCGCTATTCAAGTTGAAAAGACAAAACAAATATGGGTATTGGGCAAGGCTGAATATTATGGGGTTTGTCATTCTTCTATGATTATCTGGTTTTATTCTATTACCAAAGTTTTCATAGTTTTGTTCTGCAGTTCGGAAAGATGGTGCGATTTGTGGTGCTTGCATTGATACTCGTTTTGGTTCGTTCTTTCCTTTTCTATACGAAGGATGCCGACTTTTCGTTAGGAAACCGATGCAGATATCATGAAAGTTTAAACATCAAATCGAAGACTTCCACAAAAAGGCCTGAACTTAATAGTGTGCCGGTAGGTTCTGCATTACATCCAAGGAAGTACATGAGGCCTGTCAGATGTCGTAAGTTCAATTATGTTTCCATGTTTAGATCGATCTAATGCATTGTCCGTGTTTCAGAAAACATATCCAAAGGAGCTTTTAATGTTTCATTTGGTAGCAAAAACGATTCGATTCTCCTTAATAACATGGAGCGTTCCAAAAACGTCAATTGTAGTCAAACAGAATGTAGTGCAGTTTTCCAATCATCTGCATTTCACAACGGGCGGTAAGTAACTTAAGGAAAAAGAAGGTATATGTATATATGTCTCTTATTCTCCACATAGCCATTCCCATGGGATGAGATATCTCAACAATATGAAAACCAAAAGAATGATTCCTTCCCAGAATAAGGTTGTTGTAGGATCTGTGTCAACTAGATTGGCTCAGAATGTAGAGCAGTCCATAGAGTTAACGGATGACGAAGAGTAATGTATAGAAGCAAATTTGAGTTCTATACTCATTGGAAAGTTATGAGACGTTCAACGTTAACAAGTTTTTTTTGAAGGCGATTCATATCCACAAGAACTAGTTTTGAAGTCTTTGGCACTGCTTTTTTGTTTTGAAAACATCATTTGGATAAGGATAACATAAAATGAATTCTTTACATTTGCGTCGAATGTTTGTAGTGTCCAATTTCGTTTTAGAAGACCTACGAAATAGAGTGAATCTTTCTTTGAGCTACTTGGTCAACTTATCCAAGTTGGGTTTGATAGCGCTTAAAGGTTGTCCTGAAGCAAGAAATAATAGAATTCGTCCACCAAAATGCGACGAAAAATATTTTTGTTTTCAACCGTAGAAGCTTCAAATGGCTTTCAAGTCTTCTTTGTAGGAAATTTTCCAGATTCTTTTGTTGTCCTGCAACTTTGACTGTCTCTATTGAAGGGTTCTTACCAATCGAGGATAGTCATCATCGTCTAAAGAAACGAATCCACTTGGCTTGTTGTGGAAGGTCTTACTTTCAATTCCATTTGAAAAACTAACGAGCGTACTCTTTGTTATGTAGCAAGTTAGTTTTCGTTGTGTGCTCACGACTAACCACACTCGGTTGGTGTCAACTTTCCAAAATACGTTTACAAAGTACACAAGTCTAATACTAATTTCACTTCCCAAACAAACAAAACCTCAAGTATATTTACAATATATTATTGTATATCGAAGGCAATCCAAAAAACCTTCGTTCCAGTCATCTTTTGTTTTTCTTCCATCGAAGAAAAGAGTTCAAGACAAGTTGCCTAGAGCGTGGAATACTATCAAAACTCGTTCGTGACTGTGTAGTGTCACCCATTGGAATTGCGATAGCTACACTACTTGCCTCAGGAGCTAAAGGCTCTCCAACTTCCTTCGAAACTGTGGAAGACGAGGAGGAAGAGGTGTCAGGGATCGCTTCCATATGCAACTCAGAACTGTTCTCCGGTGCAGAGGTTGCCAGTAATGGAGTCATTTCACTCTGCGTAAACGGCAAGTCTGTATTCCAAATAGAAGGGAGGCAAAGCGACTGTGAAATTATCATGTCATCTGAAGGCCTATCGATTCCTGCCAAAACATCATTTACCGGACGATGAAGAGATGACTTGGCAGAAATGTTTTTGCCACTCCAACTGTATTCTTCTGGAGCAGATGAGGCATATAGCTGAGATAACTTATCAGATGTACTTTTTCTATCCAATATTTTGTTTCTAAGCTCGGTGGAGTCATTATCCTGCCAACTCTTATCCTTTGCAACTGTTTCGCTACCCTTCCAAGCTTCGTAAACATTAGGCAAAGAAGCTGCTCCCTCACAGTGGTACATCGATTTCTTAGCCTTCTCTCTTCTTTCGGATAGGGGACTTGTCATTTTAAAAGCATCTTCGTCATCTCGTCTCGGATAATCCATGTCAGCTCCTCTCAAAAGAGTTTTCAGGTCAGTCTCCTTGATGGCTATATAACCTTCTCCGCGAAGGCTACGAAATACTTGAATGGGAAACTTTTGAATAGCTACCTTACGTACCGAGATTGTTTCAAGAACGAAGAGGAACGATTCTGTAGTTTCTGCCGAAGTCCTTTCACAATCAATCTGCTAACTGGCTTCATCGAAGTCATATCCTGATATTGATCTGTCTCATCTATAATCTCTTCCTGTAGAATTTCCTCTATAATATCTTCCAAAGTTACCACACCTAAAAACTTTCTTATTCAAAGTGTGATACTCATAAAATTAGTAATTTTTGAATAACCAACCGATGGCGATCGTGTGGTTTATCGTAAACAATGGCCATATGACTATGACCCCTTTGAAATTCACCCAGCAGAGTTTCCACGTTGGTTTGATCCGAAACATATAAAGGAGCAGTAACAGCAAGTTGATCTTCTGCATGTTTGGAAACAAAAACTCGAATAGGAAGTTTCTCACTAGGGTTATAAGATATGAGACCTTGTTCCTCTGTTAGAAAATACATTACTGATCACTTTAGAGACAAACCTTTTACCAATAGCAAAGCAACGACATTGTTTCTATTCCCATCATAAAGTGGTATCCTTGAATGTCCATTCTTTGCTATCTCTCGAGTAAGTTTTCTATCCAACTTTTGATCAACATCCAACATGAATACATGCTCTGCAGGAGTCATTATGTCTTTCACCTAAAACATAATAAACAGTTGAACTGACGTTGAAGTGACCCAATAACCTTCTTGTCTTTCAGCGCCAAGGCACTCTCCACTATGTGATACTCATCAGAAGTCAACACGTTATATTTATATCTTTCATATAAATCAAAAAGAGTTTTCAACTCCCTACGATTCAAAACTCTCAAATAGTCACGGCCTATAACTGCATCCATGGCCTTTGACAGTGGAAATGATATAGGAAAACAAATGAACACCAAAGCCTTTACAAAGGAGGAAAAGTACGAGGCGATTTTCAAACCATGACGAAGACAAAGAGCTTCTGGAATGATATTGCCAAAAAGGAACATACCGCCAACTGAAATAACAAGAGGATATATACCATGAGGAATCAAAGGATATATTGTCAGCGGTAGCAATTCTTGCGCAACAGTTGACGTCACCAGAAGCGTAGTCAAAACCTTTCAGCTACGTGAGGACGAAAAGTAAAGGAAAATCATATCTTACAAGATTAGACTTTTTTCTAAGAGGCAAAATTTTTCGGGCATAGTCAGACTCTTCTCCTGAAGAACTTGCCGCTAATACCTCCAACTCCAAAGTACTCAAAGTAAAAATTCCCTGGGTAAGACCCTAATTGAAAGAATGAAACAACATTAAGTGCAACCAAAATGAATCACTAACTGAAGAAACTGCCGCTAGGAAAAGACTAACTGCCGCTAGTGCTAGGAGAACTACGGGGTGTAAATTCTCTATAAAGCCATGCTTCATCTGTTGGCGATCCAAATCGATCGATCAATTGTCTTAATGTGAGTCTGCAGCTTCCCACTTGTTGTACAGTCGGAGTTTAGAGAGTAGAACAATGTAAAGTTAGTGGCTCAAATATTCAGATTAAACTATACTTGTTTTTTATACTGAAACTCAGTTTGTCTAAGATAACGAGGCACCTACAAGCTAGTAAAATTATCAAATGGGAAAATAAGTGTTCTTCTCTGAAGTTTGGTAGTAATTCTCACTTTGTTGCTGAGGCAATAAGGGGTGATACTCCTCTAAAGTAGAGTATGTATTTGTTATCCAAGTCAAATCTTAATTATGTTGGTTATATCCTTGTAAATTCTCTGTGTTGATATAAGAGATAGATAAGAGAATAACCGGATGATTTGAATCTCTTTCTTACAACTTTCTAACCTTGTATAATTTCAGTTTTCTTGTCAACTTGACTCTGCAAAGGTTGCAAAATTATTTTAATAAACTAAAAGGACTGGAATTTTGGTCTCTTTGAAATGCAACGTTTTCTTCGAGAAGGATTCAAAATCTCTCTATACTACTAACAACTGAAAAAGCCTCGTTAAGCAGACCGACAATATTCAATATATGTTTTTATGAATTTATTTTTCTATGATGAAGCACTCAGAAAAATAGTTTGTCTTAATGTAAGCGCATGCGAACACTAAGTCCTCCATATTCCAATTATCCCAAAGAACTACTGGGAAGTTCCTTTTAATGCCATGCGGATACTACATGAGGGTTTGATTTGATCATTTGGCTCAAGTCAATTTTCTACAATGTGGTGTCCATTAACTTGAGGAATTGTGAAGAGTTTTGTGAACATTCGACATAAATACTTATGAGAAAAGTTTGCTAAGAAATGATGGATAATTTAGGTTTCTTTCAGGGACTGGTGAGTACGAAAGTAGAAGTGAGGCATAAGTAAAATTTAGGTAACACTAGGCACAAAATGGATATGATAACTTTGCTATTCAAAGATTGCAAGCGGAACTGACTGAAATCAAACAGAAAGGAAAGAAGCTAGGATTTACTATTGGTTTTCACCCTATATTCAAGCACAAGATGTGGTAAGCAAATAGCTTTAGTTTGAAGAAAGGACTCAAAGTATGTTAGTTGTTTGGAAGGCGTGGTTATCATCGTCTACAAAGAAAGGCCGTACAATATTCCAGTTTCTATATGGATTCCTGCAGGGTATCCTCGGTATCCACCTCAAGTACACGTTGTTCCAACAAGTTCTATGATACTAAAGCAAGGTCATAAATACATGGACCCACAGGGCGTTGTATGCTGAGCATAAGATTTCCACTATTCCTTTGCTAATATGCTCGTGTATCTTAGGTACATCATGAAGTCTTGAATCGATGGAATCCTCAGATGTATGGACTTTCAACAATAATTCAAGTTTTGGAAGTTATCTTTAGTCAGGAACCTCCAGTTTTTGCAAAGCGTGCTGAACAGATGCCTAAAGTTAGTCCAATCAATCAAAGCGTTAGCCATATCAAAAGTGACGTGGGAGATGATAATGAACAAAATTTCCAAGTTGCTGCTTCTCGTAGTCAAAAGAAATCATCATTGAAGAGTATGGTTAGAAGTAAATACGCAGGCCCCGTCGCGAGTAATATACCTGCTCAATTGGCAGCTCCGAATCTTCATGCTTCGTATCAACACTATCCAACTTCCCCTTGGAACACAAATTCGATGACGCTGACTCCTGAAGAATTGAAGAGAAGGTATGTTTACTCTAGATGAACAAAGAAGAAATTTTATCTTTCTACTCCGTAGAGAATTGGTAGAAAAAGCCAGCGAAAGGATAAGAGTCTTTTTGGCAACTTATGTACAGCAGTCCAGAACAGAAATTGCACATCTTTTGGAGCAAAGAAATCAATGCCTTGCTGCCAGTGAGTCCATCGATGCAGGTATGGAAATTTGAACAAAAATGAACAATTTCATCTATCACTATTAGAAATGACTTCGGCCACACAGGAACAAGAGGAGACAGAAATGGAATATGAACAAGTCCAAACAGTCTATGATGACTTGAGCCAATGGCTTGAAAAGGAGAAGGTATTTTCTGCTTTTTCTAAGAATGTTTCGTTTTAGAACATTTTTTCTAGCCGAGACTAACTGAAATGAATTTGGATTCCTTTGTCATTTTTCCAACTAAGATTCTGAATAAGGTAAGATAACAACGTTTCATGTCGTTGTATTGATGCTCTTACATTGAATAGATTGAAAAAATGCGAGCAATGAATGCTGCTTATCAAGATGCCTTATGTTTATTAGATGAAGCTCTACAAGAAGAAGTCATCTCTCTTGAGCAGTTCCTAAAAGTAGGTTATTTTCTATTTTAGAATCGTTTAAAAGCTTAGTGGAGTATTTAGGAAGTAAGAAAGATATCTAAAGAACAGTATCAGTTGCGTTCCGTATTAAAAGAGCTTACTTCCAATACGAAATAAAGAAGAGATGAACAGTTTAGTCTCTTTTTTTCATTTTTTCTATTAAGGCAATTGACTCGTATCAAATTTTGAAATTTCGTCTTTATACAGCAACATTTGCACTTTTCGTCTCCAAATGACAGAGAGATGGATAGAATGAAATCCAGTTTGAGCAGGAAGAGTCTCTAGGACACAGAGATTTTATATATTTCAAATATATCATGAACTCTATTTGTAGCTAAGTCATAACAAATGCATATTCCATGCTTGAAGAAATTTTGTAATAATTGGTTTACTTGTCATTGCTATAGGAAATATCGAATATGAAAAAGGTTCTCTCATAGTATCAAACTATTCATTTTCGAAATAACAAATTTTTTTTATTTTTCTTGTAAAATATTTTTCTTCACTTCTATCTGGATGATCCTGTGTTCTCCAAAGGATCTTTCAAGACTGTACTGAAAAGGTAAATTCTCCCTCTACAGCCAATTTTCCATCCACATATGCTCTGAATGACACATGACTGAAATAAATAGATAGTTCAACACTTTACTCACTTGCCACTCATTTTGCCAATTCCCAACTGTTGTCGAACAGAAAGTACTTCCATTTGCATCACTAAAGTATCACCAGGAACGACCGGCTTCCGAAAACGAACCTGAGTAACACCTAAACCCGATGAACATCAACGATAATATATCTAAAAGATACGCGGACCTGCAAAATAGAAGTCACGATAACTATCGGATATAGGCGGTTGAAGCATCACTATGCCACCCAACTACAATTGTCCACGGCAGGTTTTCAATATTACTATTACCTTGTCAATTTTCAATTTCATACCTGTGCCAAAGCCTCGAGCATATAAACTCCAGGAAAAATAGGTTTTTCAGGAAAATGACCGATAAACTGAGGTTCGTTAAAAGTAACCTAGTTTATAATCATTTCTGTCGAATAAGAAAAGGTTACAAAAGCAATCCTCTAGCTTACGTTCTTCAGACCTACTGCTCTTTTGCCAGCTTCAAACTCTATCACACGATCGACCAACAAGAATGGGAATCTATTCAGCAAATATATATCACTCAGTCGCTAAAAAGAACACAAGGGCAAGTACCGATGGGGAAGTATCTTCAATATTTCTGTAGGACCAAACACTGTAGTTACTCCTAGAAATCAGAATATACTTAAAGTGGTATACAAGGGAAGTCTCAAACCAACCTGAGTGATTTTTTGATAACTCTTCCGCAGAAAGTTGCATTTTGAAAGTGAGATCGCGGTGTCTACACGAAGGAGTTTGCTCAAGATTTTGAGAGCGTAAAAAAGGTGTTCTCATATTTCGATATTTCTCAAGGTTACGTTGTTGTTGTATCGATTTGCCTCGAGGCTCTAAACCCAGTCGTTTGGTTTTTATCGGAAATGAGTTACTAACAATGTACATCGCCTGCACCGCGTTGTTGTGGTGGACGGTGAAGCCCAAATCGATCTGCAATCTTAAATCTGGCATTCGTTCGTGACACGCGGGTATTATAATCCCACTTGGACTGCTTAAAGGATACTCAAGCCAATCTTACTCATTTGAAATCTGCTTTGAAACAGCAGTTGGATATTGATTGAAATAGATTCTCTTTGAAATAACTATGGAACTGTTTTTGAACTTGGATCTAAGACCACCTTGCAAATGACTCGAATGATTCATTTGTCCTTTTTATAGAAGAGATACTTTGTCGCTCCATTAAAGACACAATATTAACGAAGGCAATATTTTCTTTTTGAACATTTCTCTTTTCGAGTCGGTGATTAGATGGTGCTATTCAAAAGACTCATCAGAATTAAAACTGTCTTTAAATGAAAATGCAATGTTCAATTACAACACAATGTGTCGTCTTTATTTCAAATATAATATTGCTTTTACTAAGGTTCCAAACCTTGTTCCATATCAGCTAGCCATTGTTTATAAATTGATGTATTCCTACAAACACAATGAGTAATCTCTCCTTTATTGGCAATAGACTTACTTGTCACAGTCCTTGCCAGTGACACCGATACGTCGCTCCCATAACTCAGAAGACAAGTTGTATTGCTGAGTAGAGAACCATTTTTGCCATGCCACTGCTTCTCTTCTCTTCGAAAGTTTGTTTTTCTCGATACGAACTTCTTCCGATGTGTCTTCCGTCAACTTGGGATTATAACCTTCTAATTCAACAGCAACCGGTCTCCAACGGTCAATTTCACTCCATTCATCGTCAAGAGACTCATCTAGACTTGAGGAATCTTCGTTACCTTTCTGAGATAATTGATGCCAATTTTCCCAGGCTGAAGGCTCAGAAACAGTTTGAGTTTCAGACTCTATAAGAAAGGACAAATAAGAACTCAATAACAGTATTTCCAGGTTGCGTTACCTTTTGAGAAAATGTGCATAGGAGAAATAGCATCGTGAAAAGGACGCAAGTTGTTTTCACTATCAATATAGTACTTGAACACATCTTCTTTTTGATGTTTGGATATCTCTTGAGTTTTCCTCCTTATATCAGCTGATTCAACCAAATCTGGAAATTGAAGCCAGCTTGTGTTAGGATTCCAAGAAGTTGAAAACTGGACTGAATAGTCAGAAGGTTCTTCTTCCATTCCTGTCGAGTTTGGAGAGTTATTTTGATAAAGTGAATGACTATCTGTTGTCATAGAATTGGAATGGCTTATCTCAGCGGAGTCCAACTGCACTCGAGAACTCTGTTGAATGAAAGTTGGACCACCCTCTTCTCTTTCATCTGTAGTGGTATCCTACAAAGAGAAGATTCAGAAGAACACACTCATTTAATAAATAAATATTATATATATATATACTTACAACAAACACCGAACTATCTTCATCCGTTACGTTGATCGGGTTGTTCGCTTCTAATGAGTGTTCTTTCAGTGTCTTGTTTACCTCTCTGGCTATGTTTCTCCAATAGTTGGGATGACTACGACTAGGTTGCTCTACTTGCAAGCACGAAACACAACGAAAACAGCAGAGTTGTTTTCCAGATAACTTGGAAAACCATTTTCTCTTTTTAGGTGCTCCAAAAACAGGAGAGACAAAAGTCAACATTGCCAACATGATAGTCGAGAATTCACAAAGTCCTCAAAGATAAAATGGTTGAATGGATTGTCATATGGTGTTGCTTATGGACGATCTGCATATTGAGTTATACTCTTTACATAAAACAAAAATTAAACAAAAATAAGAGTAGAGTTGACAATTTTCAGAAAGACCAATCAATTCTGACCTTTGGTTTCTTTCATCCTTACTGTTCTGCAGGAGGCGGGGGAGAACGAGTATTGTGGTAGGTATTGGCGCCCTCCTCAATCGACACTTACCAACGCTGCTTCAACGCAAGGTTGGAAGTATGCCATCTTTTGGAAAATTTTCCTTCTTGTAAGATTATTATCTACACATCTGAAGAAACAACTGTAGATGTAGGCGCTGTTGTGTTAGCAGTTGATGTCGATTGAACAATTATCTTTTCCAGGCACTGACAGAGAAAGTTTACAGACAGTTTGGAATTCGTGTTCTTCCAAAGTTTTCTCTCGTATTTTTGGAGTCTTCATTTCTTTTGGGTTAGTTAATTTTCTTGAAGTTGTTTGAACAGCTTATTGTCGATTCATAGAGCCAAAGGAGTATCCTTGGTTTACGTTGCTTGGTCAGGCAATTGGATCTATGTTTGTAGCTATAGAAGTGAGAATGGAGTTAAGCTTTTCGAATGGCTATAACATCTTGTAATAGGCCTTATTACGATATACTCCAAATTGTTTTGTAGACACTACAGGTTTTCCTGCTTCCATGTCTATCGCTCGATTTTGTTTTGGTTGTTACGTTGTTTGTTATGTGCATTACCCAACTGTTTCAAAGGACATGTTGCAAGTAAGAATCTATTTTTTTCTTTTTCAGAAATTGTTCCATCGCTTTAGGTTGTTAGACAGAGACAAGTCAAATACAATAATCGCACTTTTATTGCAAAATCTTATCTTGCCACTCAATGCAAACTATTTTACTATCGAGTAAGTTTGTCAACTGGTTTGACTTGTAATGTTTGACTTTTTGTAGGTACTTATGTTTTTGTATTTCCTAACTGGCAAATGTGCCGACGTAGTTATGGTTTGTCAATTTCGTAATTGAAGCGGCTTTGACAAATGTGAATTACCTTTTTTAGGTCAATTCTTCTTGGACAAAACAGCACATTTCTGTGATGTGGAAACCCGAATATTTGCAAATCGTTTATCCACCTTGTTCGGTCAAAGTATCGCGGTCAACTCTCCTTTTTTGATTGTTTCTCTAATCACTTTGTCCTAGACGTTACTTGACTTTTGTTTATCAGGTCGAAAGAGACATTGGATAGTGTCTCTTTCCCAATTTCGAGAAGAGAAGAACCATATATTGCAACTATTTATTATTCAGAAACTTGTCCAGCAACATGAAGAGAAAGATCTACAAGGTTTGATACTTCTTTAGTCTTATCACGGCAGCCTATTATTTTGGCCAAATGCTTAGATTTTTGTTTGGTAATGATGGGAAGTACTCGTAATGAACAAGATGTTGAAAGAGTTTCCCAACTTCAAAAGCTAGCTGGTGACTTGAGTAAGGAAGCATTGTTTGTTGCAGATAACCTTTGTTATTTGTTGAGTGTGGATAGATATTGCGTCGTATGTTCGATGGGTCATCAACGCTAGTCATGAACAAATTTACAATTATTTATCGAAAGCTGCTATTGCATTGCATACAATGCGAGATGAACATTTTGGTACTTATTAATCCATTTTGTTATTTTTGGATAATGAAAGAGTCTCGTTAGGTATCAGCGTAGTAGAATTTATGGCGGCGGGAGTGATTCCTATTGCTCATCGTTCAGGTGGCGTAGCAAAGGACATTATTACACATGAACAGTAAGTATGCAATTTCTCATGCTTTATCTCTGAGAAATACAAGAAATGGATATTTGGCTAGCAATCTTGAAGAATATGTTGCTATTCTTGAAAGATTGTTATTTCAACTATCAGAGGAGCAATTGCATTCCATACAAGTAAGTTGGCTATTGTCTTTACTTCTATTTGTATCTTTGAATCTTTATTTCGTGTTGAATTCTAGTGCAATATGAGAACACGAGTGGCGGAATTTTCTGATGAAACATTTGCCTCAGAATTCACGAAACATTTGCTTTTTCCTCGTTGTTCACCGGTTGTGGAATATAAAAAGTTGTAGTTTATAAAATATTTGTAGAGTATGTTATCGATAGTTGTAAGGTTGTATGATGACACAAAAGACGCATGAACGGGATACAAATATTTCATGTGGAAAGAAACCCACATAAGGTTGTAATATCAAGAAGGCGGTGGAGCAGAAGGCTCATAGTAAGTGGTGCCTGGTAAAGTATTCGTTGAATTTAAATAAGAACGAGTTGGATAATTCCAAGATGAAGTTGGGATGCCTTGTGCAACAGCAGGCCGCTGAACTGGTATTTGGTAGGGATTCGCTGGTCTAGTACCTCTGGAAAACTTATGATAAGATAGCCAACGAAATCCGATGTAAATGCAAATAAGAAAACCTCCAATACCGACGATTATACACACTCTAACAACTTATTAGCCTTTAGAAACTGCAAAATGAGATAACATACACAAAGACAACTATTCTCCAAGTACTCGTTTCACAACTCCAGTTGAAGTCACAGTTATTATTGGGACTCCCAGGATAGACTGCACCGCAGGCCTGTTGTGAGTCAAACAAACACTTTCGAACGTCCTCATAACACAAGTTATTACCTGAAACAAACCTCCACAAACTTGTCCGTTACAAACCAGCTCATTATTACAAAGAGTACAACAGGTTTCCCAAGCAAACTAGTTGGTTCCCTTTCAGAAAACTTGCTGTTTGTTTATTTCCAAGCATACCACACAGTTTCTTGATAGCAAGACAAACCAAAAAAGAATATAAGGATACTTGCACATATCCATGTCTCAGAATATTGTTAGAACCCGCTACTTCTTCTCGACAATAACAATACTGGGAGCTAAAGAACGATTGATCCTATAAAGAATGACTCATATAATCAATTCTCGAATATAGATTGAAAGGAATCGAAAGATACCATTCATGGTAAGTTACACTCCAAGTATCCTTTGGTAACTTGGCAACATAGTTCAATACCTCACTTCGTTCCTCTAAACCTCCAGGATGGCCAACATAACAAACCAAGGAAATGATACCCGAGTGACACAACTTTGGAAGTAAACTCTCCAAGCTATTTGTAGTTGTTCTTGCTGTTGTTCTTATTTGTCTGTCTCCATTCGGTAGATAACCCAAATTATAGCTTATTAAACGAATACTATTATCCTTTACATATTTTGAAAGAAACTCGTGACTATTACAAACAAACTCTACGCGTGGGTACTGTGAAGGATCGATCTCTGACCGCAATAGCGCTTCTGTTTGATATATGGCATAAGTTTGTATATCACAAGCAAGAAGAAAACCCTTAGGGCCAACCAACTTTGCAATACGTAATGAGTCTCTACCTTTTCCACACGTTGCATCGATACAAGAGTCGCCAGGTTGAACATGACTGGACCATACAGCGTCTAGAAAATCCTTTTGTTGACAGAGCGACAATTTTGAATGGTACGAGGCACAACAAATATAACTACTTTTCTTTATCCCTCTCATGTTCACTCGGTGTAGTCGAAAACAGTCAAGGGGTAGTAACCAACCAAGTTGCCAATGGAAGGGTTCTTTGAGCCACATATTTGTATCTATCTATAGAAATATATATATATATATGTATGTATATGTTATAAATGATGGATATGAACAACTTATCACAGTAATATGCTGAACATTATTGAAATATTTCCTATTGATCTTCCTTTAAGAACTCTTTTAATTCCTCATTTTTAGGAAATACGTAATGTCCGCTTCATGGCCTACTTCATTGAAACCCCTTGCTAAATATTTGGTTCGAGCAAAAGTAAGTAATCGTGTTGATAAGGATTCTTTAGAAATAACTTGTGTTGTTTTATAGGAAGTTGAACAAATAGACCCTCTAGTAGCTTATGCTTGTATGTTTATTCTTGGAATTCTATCAGTTGACGCTTATGGGGGACATAGGTAGATTCTACGCGTGTGAGTTTGGTTTAAAACTTCGGGATAAGAAGGACCCCGATGCCTCAAAATTTATGAAGAGTCTCATTGAGAAGGTATGAAAGCCCATTGGGAAGTGCCTTGAGATCACTTATGTTTTGTTAGTGTGAACAAGACAAGGCAAAACTCGGAGATACGACTCTGTTGAAAGAACACTTGGAAGAATTTGCTTTGAAGGTTTTCTTAAGAGCAGATACAGAAGATAGAAATGGAAATGCCACTCGAACTACTGTTCGTACTTTTTATGCTGCTTTGTGCTTTTTGGAAGTTTTGAATTCGTTAGGAGAACCTTCAGAAGATATCAGACAGAAAATGAAATATTGCAAATTCAAGGTGGCTTATATATCAAAGTGTTTGAGAGAAGGAATTCAACCAGTTCCTGGTCCTCCCGATAGTCAAACTGAGAGTAAATATGAGGATACTACAAGACATGATTTATCTTTGATCATGCAAGAACCTGGCGAGTCAAATAGTCCAGAAACAAATATCAAAGAGTTGGATGATTCTCTTATGGAAAGGAATACCAGTGAAGACTCAACCAACCAAGTGGAAGAAAATTCTGATGAAAGCAAAGTCGATGTTGTAGAAAGGAATAATTTAAACCCAACGGCAAATGACACTGAACGCATTTCAGAGGACGTTGTTGATAATCACTTGACTGAGACTCATACAACTGCATCGACCAACACCAAAAACAAATATGATCTAGTACAATCTATTTTGGAAGCACAAAAACATGCAAAGAATGCATCAAGTGCGTTGGATTTTCAAGATGTGAATTCAGCAATCAAGGAACTCGAAGATGCTCTATCCTTATTGAAGCAATGTAAATGAAGTCTTTTGAAATATCGAAACAAATATGTGTTTTATGGAATAGATAAACCCATTGACGATCAAACGTTGTGTTGTGTATCTCTTTGTAAAAACGAAAGTATTTTGTGAGATAAACGATTAGGCACTGAAATAGAAACAAAAGATGATACATTCTGAAAATCTTGAAGAGTGTTGGAAACAAAACTTTTTGGAATCTTAAATGATCCGAATGTACAATTCATTGAAAATATTGTCGATGCATTTTCTATTGTCCGTGAGATAAAATACAACAATAAAACCATCTTAGTAACCAACTCTATCCAACCGTTCTATACCAAATATCACACGTCATCCGAATAGAAAGTATTACTTTCTAGCAGTTGAACCATTTTTGGACAACAAACGAGCTCTTCTCTTCTTTTGCTTTCGTTGCATTCCAAGAAATATTGGAAAAGGAACTTTCGACTTTCTCTTTGCTTGAACACCTTCATTCGGAAGGTTTAGAGTATACAAAACTACAAAAACGCTTTTCCTTACCAAGTTCCATCAAAGATTGTTTCCAAAGGTTGGATTGGCTCTTTTCGTTTTGCAATACAAACCGTTTGACTTCGTCTCTATGTTGTCGAACAAAGCAGAACATGTCCAACTCTTTCGCATCTTCCTTTTCAGACTTGGACAAAGTTTTTGGGTGTTCACTTGTCACTATTTTTCGTCTTTTGATAATCTTTTTTTCCATTTTACAAGATTTGACCGAAGAAACGAAATGTTTGGGACTAGAATCATTTGCTACGCTCTGTTGGATATTCAAAGCCAAACTTGTATCTCTAACTTGCTCTGAAGAAACCACTTTACAATTTGTTCTCTTTTGATAATCATTCCAATCCATCCAAGTCTCTCGTAGTTTCGATAAGTTGTTCATAATATCTTGTTCCAACTGGTGATCCGACACGTCCACCGTCATCGTCGCCAACCCAATAATTCCCGTAAAAGATGATTAGATTAGGATCTCCAATAAGGCTTCTTTGAAATGGAACCGTATCTGAAGTCTCCATCTTATCATAGACTCATCTTTTAACAACAGTTAGACGGATCAGTTGGTATGAAATCATTCGACTATTTATGTAGTTGGGGCAATATATAGATGAGAAAGTGCCTACTGCTTCATTCTTTTATCAAAATAGAGACCAACCATTCTACTTTTTACTGAAGAGACTCTCAACGAGTTTGAAATGAGTATAATTTCGTTTATCTAACTATCCTTAATTCTCTATTTATCACCAACTAGGAAAAGTGCGTAGGATGTTTCTCCCTTTCTAAAAATTCAAATAACATAGTCTTTTGTCGTTCCAAATTGGGAGTTAACTGATCATAAACATCATGAAATAGATCCTCCAAAGGAGCCTTGGGAGCTTTTTCTGCTTCTTCCAGGGCAGTAAGTAGTTCCTTTCTTTGCTCTTCAATATACTTTTCATCCATTTCGTCATTCCAACAATTCCTAAACGCTAAGAAACGCTTCATTCGACGCAAAGGACTCAAACGTTCTGAATACAACTCAATCTCATTCTTCTGTCGATAGCGAGAGGAATCATCACTTGTACTATGATGACCACCTCGATAAGTAAGAAGCTCTAATAAAAGAGGTCGGCTTGTCTGGAGAATTCGTCGCTTTCCTTCCTTTACCGCAAAATAAACTGCCCAAAGATCATTTCCATCCACTCTCATACTGTCAATCCCATAAGCAAGACCTCGTCCTGCTATTCCATCGCCTCTGTACTGTTCTTTTGCAGGAGTAGAAATGGCATATCCGTTATTTCTACATATAAACAATACTGGACACTCCAAAGTTGCAGCAAAATTGAGTGCCTAGATAGACACGAGTATAAAAACAAGTCAGAGAATAGCAATGATGCATTCTTACCGCATGGAAGTCTCCTTCAGATGCAGCTCCTTCTCCAAAATAACAAACAGTAATATTTTTTGAATTACTCAACTTCATTCCATAAGCATAACCACTCGCTTGTGGTATCTGAGTTGCGAGCGGAGAAGAAATAGTCACAAAATTGAGTTCTTTCGAACCATAATGCACCGGCATTTGTCTTCCTTTCGCTGGCTCTAAAGCATTACCACAACACTGATTACAAAAGTCTCGATATGTAAACCCTCTCCACAGTAAAACTCCTTGTTCTCGATATTGACCAAATATCACATCCGCTGTTTCTAGTGCTGCTGCTGAGCCAATTGCAGTTGCTTCCTCTCCAAAGCTTGTCATATAGAAACTGATTCTCCCTTGTCTCTGTGCACTGTATAACATTGTATCCATCACGTGCAACTTCAACATGTGTTGATACATACTCGTCATCACTGAAGGTTCCATCTGATGATCAGGATGATATTCTTTCGCAATGTTTGAACTGATTTCTCCATATTCGTTCATAATACGGAAGCACGGCACTCTTCCTTCCTTTTCTCCAGCAATCAACTCTAGTTTGTCGGTATAGGGAGCACCCACGGCTCCAGGAAAATAATATTCAGAGCCACTTGCACTGTATCTTCTCAAAAGTAAACTATGGGAATCGTGAAGAAAACCCGACTGACAAATCTTCTGAGAAGTACAGTGTTGGCTCCAACTAAATCGTCTTAAGCAAAGTTGACCGAACTGAGCTAAACTACGCAAGTGACAAGAAAGACTGCTTTTACTTTGAATCCGTTCAGTCAAACGTTTCAACATCTCCGAGCTATGTTGCCAAGTAGCCATATATATATATATATGTGTGTGTGTGTGGCTTTCCTTCCCAACACAAATTGTCCAATAAGACAAATCTTAGACAAAGCCCACTTCTTGAAGTCTTAAGGCATTTGACACTGGCAGCTGTTCATAATGCTTTCCTCGTTGTATCAAAGAAAGCTGCTATTCCAATCGTAGTTTGTTATTAGAAACCATTCAATAAATGAGTAAAGACTTGAACTCGGTTGCAATACCAATTATATTCAGAGTCGAGATAGTGATTAAAAGTCAATGAACTGGTTTCAATCATATTCAGCACTTCACGGTATTGCAAGAATATCAAGGTTCATTACGGACTCGATGTGAGAACCGAAATTGAAATGTTGTGTTTCTACATTTGATATTTATAGGAAAACGGAAAATCTCAAACTACGCTATTCGTTCAATCTCACATTCCTCTCGTTCAAAAAGAGACAACAGTTGCCAACCCATTGGTGAAGACTCCACCAAAACTGAGGGAATTCTTCGCAATATCATTTCTGCACGACAAATGCCTTCTTCCCATAATTCCTCAACATACTTACATAAACTGTATTTTTCCAATTCATCCTTATCATTAACCTCCCAAGCAATAATGTCAATAGTTTCATTTCCATTCATCTTTGTTATCATTGAGTGACGCAATAAAATAGAAAAATGTCCCTGTAAAGTTTCATACACGCGACAAAAGTGAACCGACTCCGTTACGATTCGCCATGTCGCCAATGTAAATGTGCCAAACAAATATATAGCAAAGAGCTGAAATAAAAAGGTACAAATATCTACAAGAGACTCTGACAAGAACGGAAAAAGTCTAAACAGAAACAAGATAAATCCAACTCCTGTCAACTCTAAAATGCCAATCGGAAAGAATCCAGAAGAATGATTCGTCTCTTCATCATAGTAACTACTTCGTGTGGTAAAAAGTTCATTCCTATCCACATTACTTTGTCTACCAATGCCATCAACCTTTGTCGAAGATCCTTCCTCAACAACACCCCAAAGAATTGCCTTTCTAGATATTTTAGAGAGAGCTCTTTCAAATTTCCAAAAAGTTGTGAAATTAGAAAGAATAATGCTCATTGAGTTCTCTAAATGTGTTCTGTCACGAAAATTTTTGGCTACAGTAACTTGCAATAATCCTTTGCTCGATGGAGACTGAATGTCGCCACTTTTGTCCGTCCACAGCAATTCTATTGCTTTTTGGATGGAACCATGTAGAATATGATAACCTTCAATGAAAATAGGTCGAATAATAAACCATAGAGTATCCGTGGCACTGCGAAGAATTACAACTGACAATGTCAAAGCAACTTTGTTCCATCTAGAAATGGACAAATGAGTTCCTCTAATTACTCGACGTTTGCGAAGTCTCTCGGGATAATATTTCCATTTTAAATGTATACGATGTCGAAGCAAATCTTGCTCAGCAAAAGCTTCCATTTGCCAATGTAAAAGAGAATGGACCTTAAAAGCTGGTTCTTTCCAAATTTCTGTCAAACTTTTCGTCACAGAATTGCTTAAAAGACTGCGACGAATATCATCTTGTATCTTTTCAAACCAGAAAGGTTTGAATGTTAGCTTTGTAGTATACGTCGTTGGTAATCTTCTCGAAGCAATAAATATAGTCGAAGATACTGCGCTATCGTCATCAACAGCTTGTTTTCTAAGTGACTTCAAAGACGAACGGCAAGATAGAGTTGGGTCTGCTGAGATAGAAATACTCTTTTTATCTCTTGTAGTCACTCTAGGTAAAGCTCTATACAGCCAAATAGGACTTAATTGTTCAAAGAAACCATGTATATGTTGAAAATGTGACGGAACTTTGACTTTCCACTCGGATACTCTTATGCTCCATTTCAGTTGCTCTCTGCATTGATATTCTAGAGACCAAAGTTTCAACAAAAAAAGTTTGAATTGAGCCTGTAACTGCTCCAAAAGTAGCTTGATATCTTCAAGCGAGATTAAACTGACAGATGACTGGGAGCTTCGAACCAGTGCTCCTCCAGTAAGAGAGGGCCACTTCAACATTTGCAAAATTGGAGTGAGTTTTTGGTAAGCTCTTCGGAAATTTGCAGTATTATGTGGTTCATACTTCAACCAAATCATATGTGTGGAACAGCTAGAAGAATCTTTAAGTTTTAAATATGACGAGTCTACCAAAGGCAAGCCTGTAACATGCCGTCTTTCGAGGTAACCGTAGAACCTTGGAATCAATAGACAATCCTTAAAATTATGCCTATGTAATCTATTTGAGCTAAAACAATAACTTTTGTATCCAAACAAGTTGAAGCAGAGGAGATAAGCTCCATTTTCCATTCTCTACAATCTCCTTAAAAAAATAGCCAATAGTAAATTTCTATCTGCTGGGCAGCAATGACTGTTTTTATTAGGGTTTACTTGTAAAGATATTTGTAAAAAAGGCTCGAATGAATACATCCAGTTGCATATGACTTGCTCTCAATTTTTTCATGTTGTCTCTTAGTTTATGTCAAAATCTACAAAATATATAGAAAGCAAACACAACTCTTGTTTCAGAATAGAGCTTTTTGCAAAAGACATTGTTCTTACGCTAGAGAACAACTCTAGCGCACCAAGTTCGTCTTTTTTTGAATGGCAAAACTCTATCAAATCACTCTTGTGTGATTATATAAAGTTCCTTTTTTTGCACAGAAAAAAAATCTACAACCTGCTGAGAAGTTCTTTTCACAAAGATAATATGCAAAAGCACTTGCTCATTTTCATAGTGAGCATTCTTCTTGAGAAACTTTTCTATCTTTTGTTCTTACAACATGGACCAAACAACAAGACGAAGGATTGCAAGAGGCAGTCGTTGGAGAAAGTTTTCAATGACTACAGGAGATGGCAACTTGTTTCGAAACAACCTGTCAAAGAAGATCCGCCATCTGGATATAACCTTGTTCTAAAAGTGAGACAGAAAAATTGATGTCTAAAATGTTGGTGTCTTTTGGAACTGTAGCGAAGTTGCTGTAAAGTGGATCTCACTTATTTGGAGAATGTATATAAAGTCTTTCAAGGGTTAAGTCACTTTGTTAAATGATTCGAAGAAACCTTGCGATGCAATCCTGAAGTTTCTATCTCGAAGAAAAAAATGCTATGGGCGGCACGATTCGAAATGGCGCCAAAAAGCTCATGATAAATAAATCCATTTTGACAAACTCTATAAACACTTCTCACAATTTCTTCAGATTTCATAAGATAAATGATTCATTACAAGTCTCTCTCTATGGTCTTGCAGTTAAGGAGTGGAGAAATGTTCCCTCTCACTTTGCGTTCTCTTAGCTTGCCTGAGAATCCAACCATAGATGACTTTAGACGGTAAGTAGTTTTCTACAAGATGTTACTCTCTACATTGACTCCATTCAAGAGCACTGTTGAGCACTGAACTAGCATGCCATCCGTATTATGCGTATCTTCAACGTTTCTGTCGTTTTGGATATTCTACTGTCGAACCTCAGGGCTCCAATGGCATGTTGTATATTCGCCCATTGAGAGATAACTCCCTTTTACAAGAGCTATTACGTAGGCATCAGAAAGAAGGAAAGAATGTCACGTTTTACATTGAACAGACTCGTTCTATGAAGAATGAACCATGCAATGTAAGAAAAGGTGCGATGATGAGGAAACATGTTGACATTTGTGTCTAGGAAAGAGCAAAAGCACTTCAAGAAGGCAAGGTTATCCCATGCGATGGAAGTAAACTATCCAACATGCCACTCATCTTGGAAGCTGCTGCTTTCTCTCCAAACTTGTCGTCTAGTTTGGATGTCATTAATAAGCAAGATCCGAGCACTTACCCAGAAACCGGCGGTAGCAGTAACTTCTTGGACACTTCATCACTCTCAGCACATTTTAATGGAGAGACTTACTCTGGTGATATTTCGAGTACTGAGGAAATGCATTGCAATGAGACCATGTTTTCATTGTCTTGTCCCACATCTATGATGAACAACTTTTACTTTCAAGACCCATACATTATTCCATACATGACGCCTATGTGGCAATGCCATGGTTACTGGGTTTTTCCTCCATTTTACGTTCCTCCTCCAAGTTCCTTCGAAATGTCATCCAATTATAACTTGTGATAAACTTTTTCCCTGTATTTCAAAAACAGCCAACTACATTATTCATGTTCTGAATTGGGCATTTGCAAAAGTTTTATTTTTAATCATCGCTCTCGTTTTACAATAGGAATACAATCACTCCTTGACAAAACTCTATTCAAAGCAATCTAACGATTTCTATCGTTTCCTACACTTTAAATGATTCTTGCGAATGAATTGAATTTCAACGTCAATTTGATCCGCTTCAATCTCAAAAAGAAATAGCTTACAAAACAGAATATTTCCCATAGGACGGTTTGTCATCGGGTCTAGCTGATGACGCAGCTTCTTCCAGCTGTATTCGAATATCTTTACTAGCCTTTCTAACTGAAAGTTCGTCTGGACCTTCAATAAGAAGATACAATTTGCGTTCTCCAGGAGGAGGATTACGTCCAGGAGGATAATACTGACCCTTTGTTGTAATGGCGCAGCCAGTCCATTCTTCGACAGCCAACAATGCATCCTTGTGTGTAACTTTCCATCTTGCATGCTGTGGATAGTCATTTATCTCCACTTCCGTAGCGAATCGTCTTTCAGAGCCGCCCTGTCCTCCGTTTGAGATAAAGCCATCGCCAGGCAAAGGAGCTCCCATCACCAAGCCTAGTTTAGCGTTGATAAGTGCGGCAGCTCGTGCGGCAGCTGACAATTCTGCAGACTCTGAAACATTTTGTTTTCCACTTGCACCAGTAATGCCTTTTGTAGAGAGCTGCATGGCACGAGTGCGTTGTAAGGCTGACTGGTTGGATAATGCCTGCGCCTTCGCTTGTGCAACTCGTTTGGCTATTTCTTCTGGAGGTAGCCCTTGTTGACGAGCATTCTTTTCAGCAAGAGCACCTGCTTCTGCCACAGCCATCCGCACTTCATCGTCCGTGATTGGCTGCAGATCACTGGTTCCTTTAACAGTATCTTCAGAAGTTTCCGTGGAAATTTCTCGAACAACTACTTCATCATCAACTTCTTCCATTCTAGTTGCAGTTGCTGACTCTTCTTCTTCATCTCCCAAGTCCAGGCCATATTCTCTAGCTTGGGCTTTTCTCAACTTCTTCGTCGATTCTTCTTCCTCTTCATTAAACTTGTATCCCTTTCCACCATATCCACTGCCGGCAAAGTGTGCCAAGCCAACTTTACGTTTCTGTTCGAACTGGGTAACAAGATGACGAAGTTCTGGAGGAATAGCTTTTGACAGATATTTAGATATAAACTCGTTTGCTTCATCAGAATTGGATGATCCTATTACTTCCTGTGCTGCTGCTTTTGCTGACAACTCTACTGCTCTAACCAAGTCTGGAGCAAAGACTTCCTGTTCAGGTGTAATAAAAGTATAGGCTGTTCCAGGGTTTCCCGCTCTTCCAGTGCGACCAACTCGGTGAACATAGTCTTCATAATGGTTTGGCACATCATAATTAATAACGAGTCTCAAATGCTTAACATCCAAACCTCTTGCAGCTACGGATGTTGCAACCAATATTTTAACAAGACCATTTTTAAAGTCTGCTATGGTTGAGTCTCTGTCAGCCTGATCCAAACCTCCATGAAGTGACATGCACCGATAACCAGCAAGAATCAGATCGTTGAATATTCTATCTGCATTTTCTTGTCTATCCACGAACACGAGAATGGAGCCCTTATCATACCAATCTCCAATCAGTTCTAACAATCTAAGGAATTTTGTTTCTTCCTTCCTAACTTCTACAAACTGTTCAATAGAAGATGCTGCAACACTTCTACCGCCCACAACAATTTCTATAGGTTGCGACAGAATCTTTCTAGCCAAGTTTTCAACTTGTGGAGGAAATGTTGCTGAAAACATTACAGTTTGGCGATCGGGACGAACATTTTCAGCAATGCGTGTAACTTGAGGTTCAAAACCCATATCGAACATTCTATCGGCTTCATCAATAACTAAATATGTAACTCTACGCAAGTTTGTCGCACGACCTCCGTTCATCGATAAGAGATCGATCATTCTTCCAGGAGTACATACCACAACTTCAGCACCCACCTTTAGTTTTGCTATTTGGTCCCCGATTCCACTTCCTCCATATGCACATACAACTTTAATATCCAAAGCCTTTGCAAATCGTTTAATCTCTCCGTAAATTTGGATAGCAAGTTCTCTTGTTGGAGCCACTATCAAACCAATTGGACCATCTCCTATTTGTAAAGGTGGTTGCGCAGCAATATGTCTAAGCATGGGAAGGACATATGCCAATGTTTTTCCAGAGCCTGTCTTGGCAATTCCAATGACATCGCGTCCATTCATAATTGCTGGAATCGACTGTGCCTGAATAGCTGTGGGCTTCTCAAATCTTAACTTTCGGAGAGTATCCAAAACACTTGAAGACAAACCGCACTGGCCCCAAGTTTTCACTGGTTTTGGACAGTTTCTTCCTCTTATTCTGATTCCTCCCAATTGCTTGCGATATTCATGGACATCCTCCCACGACATTTTTGCAATCTCTGGTGCTTCAATATAGAAATTTTTCTTAAAATGGATATAGTTATATTTGGAATGATCAACTTTCTCATATACGATTCGTTTTCTTCGAACATGGGATAAATATCCTGATTCTCTATCGGAGACATCTCCAGCATCAATAAGTTCCGCGTCTTCTCCTTCCATATCTGATAACAACTCTCCTCCTTCATCCGAGGAAATTCTCTCATCTCCTTCCTTGTTTGAATTTTCTTCCGTCCACTCAAAGCTATCTTCTAAAACTCCGTTTTTCTTAAAGGATGACTTCTTTTTTGGCCTGGAATGAATCAAGACATCATTCACTTCCTTTTGAATATCTTCCATATATTGATCAAGAGGGTCATCCTCGTTCATTGAAATGGACTTGTTTGTCTCGACAGAGTTTTCCTCAACTAAGATTTGCGAGCTCTGAGTCATTCTTTTGGACTCATTCTCCTCCTGTTCTTCTAGCTCTTCGTCTTTTTCATTTTCTTCTGAGTTTTCAGCGTTCTGTCTTTCGTATGCTACTTTTTCATTGACTAACTCTTGCCTCAACTCTTCAAGTGACTTTCGTGAAGCTTGACCTCCTTCCAAAGTTTCATCATCATTCTCGGCTTCCATATCCTTCGAAAATATACACGCTTCATTTATATTATGAGAAGAAACCGAATCTTTAGTTTGCACTTTGCTAGTTTGGTTATTACTTGAAAGGGATTTTGTAGGCTCCACCTTGTTGACCTTCAGTGCTACGTGTGCGGGTTTTTTCTTTGAAACTGAAGTCAACCTTTCCTCCGACCACTCACCAATCACCTTTCTGCGTTGTAGTGGCTCCTCAAACTTTTTCTCATTTTCGTTATTTCGGTCCTCTTGCACTTGTTCACTATTCAATTCTGAATCTTCCTGGTGTCGGAAAGGAATCGCAAACGCCTTTCTTTCCTCTTCTCTTATTCTTTCCAGCATTTCTTGAGCCTCTGTATTGACCTCAGGATTTTCTATAATTTCTCCCTTTTCGTTACGCAGTAAGCCTTGTTCTTTGCGGTTTTTAATTCCGTCTCCAGAGTCACGTGTTCTCCTCTTCTTATGGTGGTCCGACGCTTTATTCCTACTAGGACTTTTACTTTCGTGTCTTCTCCTTCGTGAAAGTCTTGGGCTAGAAGACCTATGAGGAGGACTTGTGTGTCTTGAGCGGTGGTGACTTTTTGGTTCCATTCTTCTTTGTATGACAAAGACCAATCCTATTCGCAATTCGATTCTTCAATTTTTAGACTTGTGTGGGTGGCACTCAATATTATCTTAGTCGATGTCAGAAGCCAACCATCGAGTAAAAAGATATCAAAAGGAGAAAGTATTGGGAGAGGGAACTTTTGGTCTGTTTTTGTTATTTCTGCTTTGTTTTTTGGCTTACTGTTATCAAGGTATCGTTAACAAAGCAAAAGATACCAAAACAGGTCAGTATGTCGCCATCAAAAAGGTTCGAATGGTAAGCGCTCTTGTTTCTTTTTCTCGCTTTTTTCAACATCTTTTAGGGCAATTCCAAGGATGGTGTAGCTATTCCAGCTTTACGGGAAATAAAAATATTGCAAGACGTTCGTCACGAGAATTTGATTGTGAGTGACAATATACACAAGTTTTCATCTTTTTCATTATTTTGGGTAGAATTTACTCGATGTTTTTGGTACAAGTAGTAACATCAATTTGGTTTTTGATTATTGCATAGCAGATTTGGAACAAATTATCAAGGACAAAACGGTAAGTAGTCGATTCAAAAAGTTTTCACCTCTCATGGTCGTTAGTAGATTGCTCTAAGTACGGCTGAAGTAAAAGGTGCGTTGAAAATGATACTATGTGGCGTTGCTAAGCTGCATGAAAATTGGCAAGTTTTCTTGGATACTGTTGGCCTTTTCTTATTTTCTTTCAGGGTTCTTCATCGAGATTTAAAACCTAGCAACATTCTTATGGATACTCAAGGAGTATTGAAATTGACAGATTTTGGACTATCCAAATTGTTTGCCAGTCCCTATAGGAAGTATACCAATCAAGTAGTTACTCGCTGGTATCGAGCCCCAGAACTTTTATTTGGTGCCACTCAATATGGAACTGGCATAGATATGTGGAGTGTGGGCTGTATTTTTGCAGAAATGATGTTAAGACAGCCTTATTTTCCGGGAGATTCGGATATTGATCAGTTATCCAAAATATACAGTGCATTAGGAACACCCACAGAAGAAGAGTATGTACTTATTCATGTTTTTCTATAGTTAGTTATGAATATGATAATAGATGGCCTGGTGTTGCTGCTCTCCCTGCTTATGTGGAATTCACTCCCAAGCCGAGACCGCCTATGAGACAGTATGTATAATAATGACTTGGAATAGAACGTATTTTTTCAACTTTATGCTATTAGAACCTTTACAGCTGCTTCAGATGAAGCACTCGACTTGTTAAATCAGTTTTTATTATTTGACCCTTGGAAACGTATATCTGCTCAAGATGCACTCAATCATCCTTATTTTAAGAAACCTCCATTACCTTGTTCTCCTAACCAGTTTTTGGAAAAAGTGAAGAGTGGTCGTCTATTCCTAGACAGTGATTCTCGTTATTCCTTGAATCAAGTGGAAACTGATGATCCATTGTCTAAGAGAAGAAGATATTCTGACCTTGGAAAACGTCGATTGGAGTTTTGAACATTTTTTCTTCTTAATTCATCACAAAAGTGTATATATCATTGGAATAAATCATCCTTTTTGGTTTTTGAGAATATGTTGGAAACTAGGAATGGTTATGTGTTCAACGAGACTTGTCATCTTTTGGATTGTTGAAACTGCCCCCAAAGAGTGTCTGGATGCAGTGTAGTCGACTTGGTTTATCCATAATGAAACCAAAACCTATGGGATGGATCGTAAGACACTATAATAAACAAAAAGAAGATATAGTGAAAATAGTATCTCGTTGTATACACCTTCATTGGGGTGCTGCTGGGTTACCGCATCCTGACAAGGCAAGTCCATCGCGTATTGAACTATGAGGACTGTTATTTCCTACATTGTATACTAGTTGGGCTCAGGAAAAGGTGAAGATGCCTATTTTGTGGAAGAAAACGCTGCAGGTGTTTTCGATGGCGTCGGTGGTTGGGAAGCGAAAGGAGTCGATCCTTCATTGTATGCCAACGAATTGGCCAACAAAACTGCAGAGTTGGTAAGTAATATTGGATGATAGATATTTATTGCTTGTCTCAATATAGCGCAAGGTGAGAATAAAAGGTTCTTGTCAAATTGTTGACGCTTTAGAGTATGCTGCACAAAGCACCACTTTTATGGGCAGTAGTACGGCAACTGTGGTTGCCTATTGTGAGGAAAAGGATAGCCTCATCGGGGTTTGTTTCATTCTAACATATTTACGTTTACTTGAACATCTTTTATGTAGTTGAATTTGGGTGATTCCGGATTCTTGCAGGTTCGAAAGGGCTCTGTACTTTTTCGAACGACGGAACAACAGCACTTCTTCAACTGTCCTTTTCAACTGGGTACTGGATCTCGCAATCGAGTACAAGATGGAGAGTAGGTCCTATATTTCGGATACATGCCAATCCTTTAGAATGGTGTGTATCTTGTCGACATGGAATCATTCTCAACTTTGTGGTTGCGTAGGTTCATCGACTTGAGAATAGAAGTAGGGGATTGGTTGATTCTAGGAACGGATGGATTGTTTGATAACATGAAAACTGAGGAAATTTTGGAATTGATTGGATGTTATGATGGTAAATATGTGTGACTGAGTTTTCTCAAAGGATATTTTTGAATGACCGTGGTTTCTTTAGAAAATGTAGACCCTCCGTTATTAGCACATCGTTTGGCACAAACTGCTATGGAATTTTCTATGGATGAAAACAAAACGAGTCCTTTTGCCGAAAACGCCAACGAAGCAGGATTTATATATTTGGGTGGAAAACGTGACGATATTACTGTGTTGGTTGGCAAAGTTGTGAAATAAGAAAAGGCGCGCAATGAAGAGAAGAAAAAAGAAATGAATGTTGGAAGGGGGAATGATGATGAGGATGCCCGTCCGTCTTCCACAACAGGCCTCCAGAGATGAGCTTACAAACACAGTAACAGTCGTATTTTCTTGTAGTTGTCCTTTTTATGTAGGAGACAACGCAGTATTAGCTGTTTGTGGCTCTACTCAGGCTTTGGGTAACTGGAAACTGGAAGATGCCAAATATCTAGAAAGAGAGCCTTGTAGTGAGGGTTTATGGAAAACCAAACTGAAATTGCCACATATTCTAATGGAATACAAGTAATGATGGCAAAAAAGCAAAAACTTAACACTCACGGTTTTTTAGGTATCTGATTCTTTCCAAGGATGATAACAAGCTCATACGTTGGGAAGAGAGATGGAACCGAAACTTGGATCTGATAGAAAGCAAACTGGCTTCAAAAACAATGGAAGATATATTTGATAGATAAAACAGAAACCTAAAGGTTTTATATTATGGAATGGCCACATCGTCTTGATGCACCAAGAGTGGCTTGTTCGAGCTGGAAAGGTTTTCCAGTAACTTGTCCAACAGTTGGTCACATACCGATGACTCCGTACAAGGTGAACACATCAAATAAATCACATTTCCCAAAGGTCGAGTATAAATTCCTTGTGAAAGTAAGGAGTCCAGTAGATCCTGTGTTACCAAAGCATGATAACCTTGTTGCGGAGATCTCAACTCTATAGCCAAAACAGTTCCCAAACATGAGACCATACGAATACTTGGCAGTGAACTCAACTCTTTCACTTTTTCCACATTCCAAAAGGTAGTCATTCTGTTTTGGTTCTTCGATGACTCCTCCTCTTGCCAATGGGAAGAAGTTCGATAATAAGCCAGTGAATCCAAGGCGACCTGACAGCCTACTGGATAAGCAGTATAGGAATGTCCATGAAGTAATGCAAACTTTTTCTTATCAGCCTAAGATAACAACAACAATCATATTATTAGACTATCAACAATCGATTTGCTCTATTTCTTAAGAATACCTTGAACGCGTCGAATACTTCTTCCGTTGTAAGAGTAACTGCCATAGGTAATAATCCACCCGTCAATAGTTTCGCATATGCCGCGATATCAGGATAAACTCCCAACAAATGAGTGGATGAAAGTACACCAAGTCTCCAAATTCCTGAAAATACTTCATCGAATATGACAGGAATTCCTCTCTTTTTGGCTTCTTGAATAAGAATTCTTTGAAAACAAGGATCGATGAGTCGCATTCCACCTGCTCCTTGAATCAAAGGCTCTATTATCAAAGTAGCGATGGTACTTGAACTGTCCAATACTTTGTTTATATATTGTTGATACATATTTCCTATTTCTGAATCAACTCGTTGCCAGTCTGCCATCTCATCCCAACTATCCCAATGTACCTGGTTCGCAATCGAATCAGTTGGAAACCAATTATTGTTGCCGTTCAAAATATCCAATATCCAGCGTCCATTTTGCATTCCTATTCTTGGAGGTTCTATAAATACGCCCTTTGGTTGGAACCATGGCGATTGCAACTCATTGTAATCTCCTTTGGGACAACAATCCATTGCACCCAAAGTATCTCCGTGATATGAACCAAAGAAACTCAATACTTCAAGTTGTTGCTGTTGTTGGGATTTTCCATGACGCGTAGAATACAATCGCAACGCCATTTTGATAGCAATTTCGATCGCTGTTGAGCCATCATCCGAGTAATAAGCTCTATTGGCCCAAGGATAACCTACTGTTTCTATCAATTCTTTGGATAGTTGATAAGCTGGTTGATGAATGACTTGAGGGAAGATTACGTGTCCATAACGTCCAGCAGCCTTCATCATGGATTTATTCAACTGAATATGGGCATGACCAACACCTTGTGTCCACCAACTTGCAACTCCATCAAAAGCATCCAACAAATGCCATGAAGAGGAATCTTCATTTGATTTGAAAACAAAAAAAGGTGGCCTGGAATGGGTTCCTTTTGATTTCTTTTGTGCCACTTGATAATTATCTCCGAATGCTGAGTCTACGATAACGGGATGTAAAGTACTTCCGTGTTGGGTAAATGGCCACCAAAATAGTTTTGGAGCATTTTGTTCCATTTCTTCCCACTTTTTGGATCTTTTCGTAAAATATGTATTGCCATGCTCGACGATGGATTGAAATGCTTGTTGTACTTGTGGCTTCAAGTACCAGTCACTGAACAATGGAATATCCTTAGGAGGTAACGGAGGGAATGGTATGATAAGAGTATCTTTCTCATGAATAGTTCTTTTCCATGCTTCCCAGTTAGGATAACCTTGATCAATAGTTGCTATGATGGGAACATCATAGCCTCGCAATAACAAGGATTCATAGCAAGTCATAGTAGTAGATATTCCACCCAGAGCACCGTCTCCTATAAGAACAACTGGAAGACGCAATGAGCGATAACCATCTGCTTGACTCGTTCCACTTGGCAATGGTGATAATACACCGCCTGCAGTTTCAATGATGATTGCAGACTCGTGCCTATTTTCCCATTCCTTCCATATAGCTTGCATAACTTGTTGGTCACTAACTTGTTCACCTTGTCTTCTAGCTGCTTCTTCTGCACTCAATGGTTGTTCAAACACAAAGAGTTTCTTGCAACTCAATCGTTGATCCACTCCTCTGTCATCGTCCTTCCACAGTTGCTTACAGTGCCTTTGCACAAAAGCTGCGTCATCGTCGGGAGGATACCCAGTTTGTACAGGTTTCAAGTACAAACAATGAGCTACTCTCTTAAGTAGTTGTGACACGATCCCAGTAGAAATAACAGTCTTTCCTACGTTGGTATTGGCACCCCAAATTTGAAGCCACATGATAACATTATCCATTCACTTGTTTTCTCCAAAGAGTCCATTTCATATGTTCAACTATTGAATATCTAATGAATGATAATCATATGAATCACTATTATACATGCACACAACGTATCTGTTGAGAAGATCTTTTGAAACTCTTCAACATTCATCTGTTGGATGATGGAATGCTTTTCTCAATGACGACGGCCATCAAGTGTATGAAACAAGAGATGGCTACTTATCCACGAGAGGTGTGGAAAAGAGTCTTGAAAACGTGCAACTTATTTCTTAAAAGGTCCCAAACTACGGTTTCCTCCACTTCTCAAGATATACTACCAGAACCTATTCTCACTACCACTGTAAAAGAGAGAATATTGGAACTATACAAAGCAGACCCCGAAAAATGGTCAAAACAAGTATTAGCGTCACGTTTCAAAGTTTCAGAACGCACCATCAAGTTTCTGGTAGAAACAGATAGATTAGCGCAGTCCGTGGTGACTCGATTGGACCAAGAAGCAGTGCAACACTTTCAAAAGATGTATGAGAAAAGGAAATCGGTGGAAAGTTCCAGTTTGTTATCCAATCAAAGAGCAGCATTCTCGGAACCACAACCAAAACCAAGTGCTTCCATCCGGAGTTGGCCAAAGTTGGAAAGGAAGGATGATCTTACTGGAGAAACTACCGACGATGTGTTGCAGCAACTAGGGTTTAGAACTATTGGCACTACAAAGGAAGATAAGCAAAGTGTAGAAAAGGAAGTGGAAACGGTGAAAAACTACTTGGAGCCTTCACCAGAAGCTTCTTACAAGAGCTTGGGTTTATTGGAAGATGCCGTATCTCCTCGTAGAACCAAATATCTATTTGTAGATATTAGTAGGAAAGTTAGGAGTGATTGTAGACCTATATATGTCAGGGATTTTGATGGAAAGCTACGAGATGCCAATAGAGAAGAAAGACTCAAAGTGTTGGTAGCTCTAGGAGGTCCATATGATATTCTCAAACCTTATCTCAAGGAATATTATTTGGAAAAACCGTTGTCTCAACAAGTAGAAGAAAAAGTTGCTTTACAAACTAAAGTAGCCTTATGGAGAAAGTTGAAGAAAGCCAAAAAGAAGGCTAGAAGAAAAGGACAGTCTGTGGAAACTCCAAAAGAATAAAGCCACACTTAAGATACGATCGACTAGACTTTTTGTTGATAAAGAAAAGGTTGTAAACGACTCAAAGCAATCATCACTGCTTCTTCAGTTCGTATTGTTCGAGAACCCTGAAAAGGACAAATATTAATATAGTCATGAAATAGCTCGTTCACACCAAAATAACGCCCAACTCCTTGAACAGATAACTTTTCATCTCTGCTAGCATCATATTCCAAACCTCTCCTTCCACCAAATACTAACAATAAATGACGACAAGGAGTAAGGCGAAAAGAAGGGTCGTCAATACTTTTACCTCTTTCTGAAGTTCCAATCACTTTATCATAACCACCTTCATAAGGACATTCTTCCCAAGTCTTGCATAGAGCAGTGGCAATACGAACTTGATATCCCCAATACAATCCACCTTTTTCTCTTGGAGTTGCTTTGAAACACAAACTACCCATCAAAGGATCAGACGTCTCTTTCGACTGGTCAAAAGAAACCGTTATTCTTTCTCCTTTCTTTACATTATGTTGCGCCTTCACTGTTGCAGGTCGATCCAATCCTACATCGACCAGATACACTCCACCCTGTTTCTCTTCTAATATGACACCTTCTCTCCAAGGTAGCCATTCGTCTTTTCTCAAGTGATGAGGTGCATCTATTGGATTCAACAAACCTGCATACTTTAAGTTCTCACTCATTGGAAACAAGTGCCTTCTCAGATATTGTGGAGTTTCCAAATATTCCAATAAAAGTTTTAAAAAAGCTATCGATGGAGCAGCTTCCTCTTTGTTCCGGTCTTGCGAATACAATATTATTTCATCGACCTTGAATATGGTGAGTGTACGAGCCAATTGTCCGATGACATATGTTTGTAGTTGTGCTTTTTGTATATTTTCTAAAATAGAGCAAGGTATGGCCACGCTCAGCGTACCCAAAGTGAGTTGAGGACCCAAGTGGATCCCTTTTGTCAACTTGGGTTGAACTTTGGCACGCTTCTTTTTGGATGGAAATGGCATTTGAAAAGATTTCACAATTTCATCTACAACTCTTCTTCTAACAAGTTTCAACTATCCTTTATAAAATGGCTACTGGATTCACTGGAGCACCAGTACCACGATAAACTTTAAGTGGAGCACCAACATATAAAAAGTCATATTTGCGATGCCTTTCACAAGCAGCTGCCAATTTTTCCAAATTGCAAATTTCATTAAACGCGATTCCCAAATTTCTTAAAAGTGCACAATGCAATGGCAATAATACTTTAGACTCGGGATGCACTGTCAATTCATTCGCCATCGTATCCGTACAAAGTGCTGGAATTTCCATTTGATGGAACCACTGCACCAATTCCGGAGAATACGTCATGCCTGGTTCATTCAAACCATCATAAAACTCTTCTCTCGATTGTTCATAAAAACTTTGCAAAAATGCAGTGCGGATAACTAAAATATCATGCTTCTCTATAGTAACTCCTTGTTTCGATGCAGCATCCTTAATGTCTTGCAATGTGATCTCTTCTCCTTTATCTAAACGAGATTTACCACGAATTCTGGGCATATCTATCAACACCCCACGTCCTACGACTCCCTTCTCTCCAATAGGGACAATAGAAGCTTTCTCCATACCTCCCATAGTAGTATCTGCAGAATATCCATTCCAAATATGATCATCATACCAAAAGTGACCCATAGCATCATATTGTGTGGAACCCTGCAAGTACATAGTTATGCCATCATCAGAATACTCACCACCACCAGGCAACGAATGAGATTTGCCACTTTTATAATAACTCTTATCTTGAGTCATGAACTTGAGTGCTCCCGTTCTTCCTGGGAATACAGGTTCTCCCTTTGGATTGGCAATCAACTCACCCAAAGTATACACCTCCCCAAGTCGAACCGACCGAATACCTCTCAACACTTCTTGCTGAGTTAAAAAGTTTAGCGAGCCAAGTTCATCATCAGGACCCCATCTACCCCAGTTTTTAGGAGCAGACGCTAGTAAGTCTTTCATTGACTTGTGTGACATCGTCAACTAGAACAACCGAAACCAATTTACCTTTACATCTCTCAAACCACTCAGAATGGGTTGATCATCGTAGAGAAACTCGGATTTCTTCTACCGACCTATTTTCTCTTCAAGTGAAAATAGCGTTGGTAAAAACTTGCTTTTGAAAAATGAAGGTAAAGTCTGCAGTTTTGCAAGAAATGGGAAGACCCACTCCTTATGCCAAAAGTAAGCCTATCGTAATCGAAGAGTTGGAGTTGGCACCTCCTCACGATGAAGAGGTTTTGGTGAAGCTGTTGTATGCAGGTTTATGCCATTCGGACCTATCTGTTATCAATGCAAGTCGTCCTAGACCCACTCCCATGGCATTGGGTCACGAAGCAGTGGGAAGAATTCAACAAGTTGGCAAGAACGTGGATAACGTGCAAGTAGGAGATATCGTTTCTTGTGTATTTGTTCCGAGTTGTGGTACCTGTGACTCGTGTCGCACGGGTAGACCTGCCACTTGTACTACTGGATCAAAAGCAAATGGTGCTGGACTATTGTTATGTGGCCAATCCCACTTATCCAGACAAGTCAGCAAACCAACCGACCCTAAAGTGATACACCATTTGTTAGGTGTAGCTGCTTTTTCTACTTATTCGGTGATGAACAAAAACTCGGTGGTGAAAATAGACCCATCGATTCCTCCCAAATATGCAGCAGTATTTGGTTGTGCTGTTATTACTGGTGTAGGTGCTGTTGTCAATACTGCCAAAATAGAGTTTGGAGCAAGTGTTGCTATCGTTGGTTTAGGTGGTGTTGGATTCTGTGCTCTATTGGGAGCCTTGGCTGCAGGTGCGAGTAGCATCATCGTGGTCGACTTGGAACAGTCTAAACTAGATCTTGCTAAGAAATTGGGAGCTTCTCACGCTGTATTATCTACCAAAGATACATCATTGGATAACTTGATACAGTCCATCAAGCAACTCACCCGACAAGGTCGTGGAGTGGACTATGCCTTCGAAATGGCAGGAAGTGGGCCCACTTTGAAAATTGCTTATGGAATTACTCGTCCAGGCGGTACAACCGTTACTGCTGGTCTTCCCCATCCAGAAACTCAGTTTTCCATTTCTCAAGTCACTATTACAGCAGAAGAACGTACCTTGAAAGGTTCGTATCTAGGAAGTTGTGTCCCTACTAGAGATATTCCAAGATATGTGCAACTGTACAAGGAAGGTAGACTACCAGTTGATAAACTCATATCTGGTGTTATCACTTTGGACCAGATCAATGAAGGCTTCGACCAACTTGACCAAGGCAAAGTGATTCGTCTATTGTTAAAATTACATGACGACGAAGAATAAAATCTTTTATTTCTTCTGTTTAGATGCAATATAATCTTCAATCCTTCGTTTCAACTCTTCTTGAGGTTGTAACATTTCCATACTAAGAAACTCCCGATTAAATGGATCACTAGGGTCACTCAATAAATGACGCGAAATAGTGGAAAGATCAACAATAGTTCGGCTTGTCGGTAACAACACAGGCTCTCTCATAATGGTGGCCATGATAGGATCAAGGAATTCTTCCGGAGCATTTCGAACAAGATCTTCATCTTCAGACTCCAGCTTTTCAAACTCCTGAAAGCGTTTCATCATGAGCTGCAACTCGTGACATTCTTCATCTGAAAGTAATCGACGACGGTGGACAATGTCTAACGCTCTTTCAAATAACTAATAATACTCAAATCAGCACCATTCTCTCTATAGGTTATTTCTTACTTACTTCTTGACTATAACTTCGACCATCTTTGGCCACAGACTTTGCAAAATCTTCTTCTTCTCGGAAATGTAAATAGATTCCAACAATTTGAGTTAACAATACGCGAGGTTCCCAAGCATATTGTTCCCTATTACGTACCACCAAAGACTGACATTTTGGGCCACAAAGCTGCAATAAGAAATAATTGAGCATTTCAGCTAATCGAGTGACCATTTCCGGCTTCAAGAAAACTTTGCGAACTCTATCGTCTTCGGTTAAAAAATGCAACATATTCACACTAGAATGTGACAACAAATTATACGACTTTACTTGCCGTTCCAATTGCGACAATCGGGACTGCTGTTCTTGTCGTTCTGTAGAATCACTTGACGAACCATTCTCATCCAAGCGTTCTTGTAATGAATGAATCTCTGTCAAGTCACCCAAAGCTTCGTCCAATAAATAAGTTGCATCATTCAATAACATATTGACAAACTTCACAAATACTGACTCATTCTCTGCTTCATAACGAATGGAAGTTCTATATGTTGATAAGTGCCACATGTAGTAAAAGATACATGTGATATGATAACGAATAGAAAACTTGTCATAGAACTGCGAATGACTTCCCGTATGTTCCACTTCTACATACAAACGAACCAGTGCTCCTGGCAAATATTTTTGACATACTGGATTGGACTCGAAAGATGCCGTCCACGCAGTACTTCGACTGATCCACTCTTCTTGTGGACTTTGTGGAGAAGGTGGATCACCTAAAATAGCCCAAAGAAATTCCACAAACTTGGAACGCAAATAAGGGTTTCTAACATGAAGGGGTGATGAAACTATAGCACAAAGAAAGCCTAACATTTCATGATGAATAAATGAGACGGAATCTAAAGTCGATGGACAAAAACGGGCACAAAATAAAAGCGCATCGGCAACTACTTCTACAGTATGTTCTGGAAGCGTACATAACAATGTGGGTGGTGGAGTTGGTAATGGAAGTTTCAAGTCTTGACTTGACCTTATTTGATTTCCAAAGGCAATTCTCAAAAGCCATGAAGCTACTGTTGCACAAAATTGGAGCAAAAGCGATAACAACTCCTCATCTTGTAAATATACATCATACGAAAGCTTTTGAACGATCAATAAGTCCAACTGTCTATTAACTTCGTTCAGTCTTGCTTCCATAATGGAAGCTAAAGGTCCTCCTCTACTGCTTGCACTCATTTGACTGGATTCCATATCTCTCTGTAACGAATATAAATGTTGCATACCTCTTAAAATATGTTCTTGATACATTTGAATGGTTCCACCAAATACCAACTGACAAGAACGTAAGGCGAGGAAGAAACATTCCGTAATGAAATGATATTGGTCCTTCACTTGTATAGAGTCCGTCTTCTGATCTGAAAAGGTGCTAGGTAAAAGGCGTCACAATTATTCCTTAAGCTAGTCTAATATAAACATACCTTGTTCCACTATTGGCAAGTTCCATAGCTTGCTGTCTCTTCATATTCTGAAAACTAACTTGCGCATTGGGATTCTTTGGATCTACCCATCTAGCAAGATCTTCACTATCCACAGCCAACCTCGTTTCTCCAGAATAATCGATTCGATGTTTGGAAACACAAAAAGTAGGGTCTATATTATCCAATTTAGGAGAACGAGGATCAGCAAAAGGTTGACTCAGCAAAAGTAGAACAGATAAAACATTCATCGCAAACCCATCGGTTGCAAGTTTCTTATAATCCGCTTGTAGCTTGACACGCTCCTTATCGAAATGTAAAAAAGTGGCAAACCATTTCAAGACAGATTCGCGAGATTCGGGACTAGCCTTTAAAAGGGACAACAGAATCTCATGTAGGCCATGTCTTAAAACTTTCAGAGAAGCTCTTAGAGAAGACATAGACTGATCCACATCTTGTCGAGTCCTTTTCCGTGGATTGCTAAAGAGAGTATTGGCTATTTCGTCATCATCTTTCAACGCTGTTAGGCGGAAGAAGGGACCCAGCAAGGTTTCCATTTCCATCTAAACCATATTCAGTATTTAAGCGTACAAAGAAAATGGAGACATACACTTCTACCCGTTACAGAGGGCTGAGATATTCTTTCTTCACTCAAGTTAAAGTTACGATGACGAGTGAACAAAATGGCAAGTGACTTGAAAGAAAGTAAGCCTCCCAAAGCTCTCAATGCTGCTGCAAAGTTTCCCTTGAGCAGAGATGTTTTCATTGCTTTAGAACATAAAAGTTCCATAATTGGATAAAATATTTCAGCTAGAGTGTTATCATCTTCCTCTTCAAATCTTGTCACTATATCTTTTAGTAAACCTGCAGGTATTCTATCTTCCACTAAGGCTTCCATAAAGTGCGCAGAACGATACATGGGTGAATCCGTATAGAACAATTCCGAATTACTCAATAACAATCCTAAATAAGAAACTATCAATTTCTTTACAAACGTAACAGTATCTAATAAAGGCTGCTTCACTTCTGCACTAAAGGATATGGATAAGAGGGATTCCTGGTCGGCAGCTCTCTGATATGATTCCAACAAGTAACGAAGAGGGTCTAAACCAGACCCCGTTTGTAATAGTCTTTCAAATATTATTCTGTCTGCTCTGTCTTTAGTAACCAGCACTTCCGAACTACTTTTTTCTGTAAGCCATTCCTCTTTCAAATCCTTCATAAAAATCAGCTCTTCTGAACTCGTTTGTTCATTCAACGTTATTCTAAGAATTCTGCATATAATCTGTTCCTGTAATTGTTCTAAACTCTGTTTGCTGCCTTGGGTGGAAGCTACAGCAGTGGAAGAAGAACGAACTGCAGCTACAAAGTTTTTATCATTAGAACTGGCCAGAGAAGTTTGGTTTCTATGCATTGAACTTGTACTTGAAGACTGAATATGGCTGTCTGCTTGTTCCTTGGAAAAGGATTCTTTTTTGCTTGCAGTGGTTTGTTGCTCTTTAGGTTCCACAGTGGAACGCGAGGTTCCTTTGTTAAGTACTTCAAATCTTGCAAGTCGTTTTCTCCTAACTTCTTCTTCACTTGGGGTGGCTTGACTCTGTGTTTCTTTGTTCTCTTGTGACTCCTCTCCATGAGTGGAGGAAGCGGAGGAAGAAGACCGACTCTTCAGCCAATTCATTTCCCAAGAAATGATTTTGGAACTCGAATTGTTCACTTTACTTTCTTTTTAGTTGATCCATAAAAAGTTGATAACCTAATAATATACAAAAAGTAGTAACAGAAAGAAACTGTTCTGCACATCCGTGTAACCAGTCCACATTGGAAAGTGTCTGTTGATATAGATTTTGTGCCAATAGACTCTAAAAGTCAATTGAATGCGCCACCCACTTGCAACGAAAACATCAACTTACTCCCACAATAGAAAACAAAACAAAAACAAGCAAATAGGAAAAACCTATTTTAGCAACGGTTGGTACTGTTTGCTTTTTCCACAAACCCTTGTTTTCTCGCATTAACAGCGTAAATTTGAAATACTGAGGCAAACTCACTTTGAGAAATAAAAGATAGGGTATAGTGGATAAAGGAAATACTATGGAATAGATAGCTGTATAAGGAGAAGAAGTGTTAGAAACAGCAGAAGAAACCCTGTTGGCAATCCAAGTCCAGTTTTGCCCATCTATCATAGAAATATATATGCAGTTGCTGTAGAAACACTTTTGGTTCGTTGTTGCATATTTTACATCGCAATGGTGACAGCGATGAGATACTCTTTTACAACTACTCACAACAAGTGGAGAGACAATCGAGAAGCCCAGCAACTTAATCATTCTCGCCACAAAATTATTTCAGCGGCTTTGAATTGATCAAAATTTTTTGTGTAGAGTAACTATGGCAGAGAGTACCTCAATAGTCAAAGATAACCATATCAAAGGGGAAGTATGGGCAAAACCACTTGATGAAGAAACGAAGCAGTGTTTACAGTCGTTACGTTCCAAGGTCAATTCCATTCTTGTTGATGGCTCTTCCAAGGATGTAGAGTGGTAAGCATTCGTACCTTTGTGATTCTTAAAAGACTTTGAAAATAAATAGGTGCGACGATGCCTGTCTTTTGAGATATTTGCGTGCTAGAAATAATCAAGCAAGTGTTCTCTCCCTCTTGATATTCCTATCTTTATATTGTCTTAGGTCGACAAAGCACTAGAACTGGTTAGGAGGACATTGGAATGGCGAAAGAACTTTGAAGTTGAAGAATTGATGAACAAAGTGCCTCCTCAAGTGAAGGAAGAAGGCTCAAGTCAAAAGTTGTATGTTGGAGGTAAAGACAAGTATGGTCGCCCCATCATTTATATGAAACCAAAGTATCAGAATACCAAGGAAAGCATTCATCAGTTACAACATCTGGTAAATATAAAAAACAACATAGCTAAATAGGATTTCAATATAACTTTTATAGGTTTATACTTTAGAGAAAGCTATTCGAAGAATGCAGAACGGAGTAGAAAAACTGATTCTATTTATTGATTTTGAGGGTTATTCTATGCGGAATACTCCAAGTATCAAAATGATGCGGGAAACTTTGACTGTTTTACAAGTAAGTTATAGATAGAATCTGTATCGGACTCCATATGAAAAAGCGTGATAGGACTATTATCCAGAGAGATTAGGCTTGGCTATTTGTCTCAATGCACCAACTCTATTTTATACATTTTACAAGGTAAGGTTCTGACACATCAACTGATATCTTATCACAGCTATGTTAGATTATCAAACCATTTATTGACAAAAACACAGTCCAGAAAATCTACTTTTTTAAAGTTAACAACACAAAAAAGAGTAAAGAATGGATGGAGTTTGCCCAACAAGTATTTGACTTGGATGAGGTAAGAAACTTATCATGACAAGTTTTCCATTCTTCTATAACTTTCGATTTCAGTTAGAAGTGGATTATGGAGGAAGAAATGATAAAGAATACGATCCAGAAGAATACTTTTCAAGTTGATTCGTCGCTCATTTCCAGCCCACTCCTTCATCTATTTCTTCGTTTCTTACCGTTCTTCTGGTAGACTATCATTTCGGACCCTAAAGACTCGCCTTGTTCCCCGTCTTCGTCATCTAATTCAAGCAAGGAATCATTCGTAGCTATTTCATGTCTCGAGTTTTTCTTCTTCTGATTCCATTCTTTCATCTGTTGGGCAGTTATACGAGCTGCTTCTGATACTCGTCTAAAACAATCCATCAATATAAATATATATTCTTATGAGTACACAATATAAAAATATACTCACTCTAAAAGATGAAATACTCTATCTTCATCACATGGATATGCATCCAATTTCTTCTGAATATATTGTTCCACTTTCTGATAGGCTTCGATATCGTATTGAGTAACCAAATTAATAGCACGTCCTGTTCTACCAGCTCTAGATGTTCTACCCACTCGATGAATATAAGCTTTCACGTGAAGAGGAATATCATAATTGACAATCAAGTCCACAGAAGGAATGTCCAACCCTCTTGAAGCCAAATCTGTAGCAATAAGAACCGTCTTTTTACCTTGTTTGAACTTGGAAAGAGCTTCCAACCGCTTGGTTTGAAGCATTCCTCCGTGAATAGCTGTTGCACCGAATCCCAAGTTCTTCAATAATAGAGACAGTCGAAGGGTACTATTTTGTGTATCCACAAAGATAATAGTCGGATGACCACTCCATTCTTGACAAAGAAAAACCAGAAAACAATCCTTATATTTGGCTGGAATGAATAAGTAGTTTTGTATCAAAGTTTCCACAGTAGCATATTTCTCTGATACTTGTAATTTCACAGGATTCGTCAACGAGACGCGCTGAAGTTTCTGCACTTTCCGAGTCATAGTTGCTGAAAATAAGAAAGACTGCCTTTCTTTCGGAAGCGCAGCAATAATTTTCTCCAACTCTTTTTCAAAATCCATCGAAAGCAGTCGATCCTATACCTAGCGTCAATATTTCAACTCTTCCACTCTTTTATACTTACTGCTTCATCTAATACTAAAAAACGGATGGACTGCAAACTAAAGCCTTTGGTATTTTCCAAGTGATCAACCAGCCTACCAGGCGTTGCTACTATCACATGGGGCTTTCTAGCAAAGGCAGCTGCTTGAGATACAATATCTACTCCACCCACGATAACAACTACTCGTAGAGCAATACTGCGACCCAACAACTATATACACCTCACTTTCAAAGTTCCTATCAAAGGCATTCTACAAGAAACTTACTTCAAAGTGTTCCTTGATTTGAAATGCTAGTTCTCTAGTAGGCGATATAACGAGTGCAAAATAAGGCTTATTATGATCCAACAACGACTGTAATATGGGAATGACAAAAGCGGCTGTCTTTCCTGACCCAGTCTCTGCTATTCCTATAATATCCCTTCCTCTGAGGGCATAAGGAATAGCTTGTATCTGAATTTTACTTGGAGTTTGATAGTTTACATTTTTGCATTCCTCACAAAGTATTTTACAAACTCCTAACTTTTCAAAAGTGTAAGTGTCTTGAGACATCGATGTGAACGTCGACAATTCCCAAAGAGAAACTGATAGGGGAATGATGATGGCTCGTAGGACACAGGAAGGCGCCAAAAGTAGTCTACTTTTTTTGTGTTTTAGCTTACTATTCTTGGTTGTATTAGGTGACTTGAATGATGAACAAGTAGAAGGTGAGTAGATTCAGTCTACTACTCGTTTATACCCGTTGTTGTTGGTCCCTCTAAAACTTGCTCTTGTATAAGATTGGAACTGGGTGACATATGGTTCAGTCATCAAACTTTGTCATCAGTCAACGGGCTATCGGCTTCACTCCCATGAAGTTGTGTATGGTACTGGTAGTGGACAACAATCTGTTACAGCATATCCTTTTGGTGGAGACAGTAACAGCTTTTGGTTAGCAAAGGGTGTTCACAACGAGACTTTATTTTCTCAAGGCAACCCTATTCTTTGTGGTTCTTTTATTCGGCTAGAACATTTGAATACTAAAAAGAATCTACATAGTCACTTACCCAAGTCACCCATTTCGGGAAACTTGGAAGTTAGTGCCTTTGGAGTTGATGGTGAAGGGGATAGTGGTGATGTCTTTCAGTTGTTGTGTGCAGACAACAGAGCGAAAGAATGGAAACGCGGTGAAGCTGTGTATCTAAAGCATGTGGATACCAAATCATTTTTATATTCCAACGCCAAGTATGCATATCCTGATCCTATTGAAGGTCATTTAGAAGTTTCTGGAAACAAGAGGAAAAGTACAGAGTGTTTATGGCAGGCGGATGATGGTTTCTTTTTTATGAAACCCTAGTCTTATAGAGCCCAAGGTAAGAATACCACTTCATAAAAAGAAAGGTTGGAATGATGAATATGCTGCGTTCTTATTGAGAGAAAATAAGAGAGTACATAGAAACTGCTGCTTCTCTTAGTTTCTCTTTGAAAAAGAACATCTATGGCATGTATTATCTGACAACAACATCATCATCATTTTGGAACGAGTGAACTTTATTTCGCTCAAAGTCATTGCTTTAGGGTTCTGTTAGATGGGAACGAATATATATATATATATATATATATTATATATATATTGCAAAAGATGAGAGTTAGTACTACACACCACCTGTTCTCCTGACCACACAAAATGTCTCATACAAAACATTGCCGTATTCCAGCAGTAAACTGAGCGTGTTTACGAGAAGCAATCTGATGACGAGGACCGAGTAGTACTGGTTGTTGCTTTCCCGGTGAGATTTCAACGACTCCACAGTTTTGTCTCCAAGGTTCACCGTCTACCTAATAAGATACGCAATAAAGATATTCATAATGATAGAATAACCACAGTTTCACAACCATACCTGAAAAGCAAGAGGACGACAAGCATTTACCAACTCTATACGAACATGTCTCCCTTGTGCCAACTTTACTGCGCCAGCTCCTAAACGGATACGAATAACATGCGCTAAATTCCTTAAACCTACAATCTCTAAAAGACCATCATCAACCGCTGCCTCCGAAAACTAAAACAAATTGAAGCATTGCAAATATCAACCAACCAAACAACGAACCTTCTTTTCTTTTAATGGCAACATCTTCTTAGTCGCCTTTTTTAATTTATAAGGAAGCCCTCCTGCAGCGTAGTTTGGAATATTCAAAATGATAATCGACTCAAGTGCACCGGAAATAGGAATCTCCTTTCCATCTACTTGAAATGAGCGAATACAGTCTTTCACTGACTTGTGACAACTAAAAAATCCTTCCAGACCGTGCCAAACATGAAGAAAGACATTCAACTGTTGGCCTTTAAACTTTTCAGGATTTCGCCATCGCTCTTCATTGAACCTCATTTCTACCTCTGCATCGACACCTAAACTAAGAGAATTCACCATCGAAGTTGAGTGAGGAGCACCACCTTCACAAAACATCTCTTTAGGTAACGAGTTTAACATATCTCTATGATAGGTCAAATCTGGCAACGTTCCATTGACAGATATCTTCACATGCCAAACATCAAGATTACAGAAATATGCCTTCTTAACTGACTCAATGATGGAAGATAAACGAGCTCTACCTGGATACTGTGCTCCCCAACCAAGTGAACGTGACAAGTCATTTCCTGTTCCCAAAGGAACCGGAGCAATTCGTGGAGACACTGAAAGGAATTGCAACGCACCTGCAACCCAACTAAATGTACCATCACCTCCACATATGAGTGCTCTTAAATCTGAATAATTACAAAACCTCTGAAAGCCCAATACAGGTCCACCATCTGCGGCCAAGTTAAACACTGAATTCAGAACCCAATAATTGCTTCAAAACTTCCATCACATCCCTTCCACGTTGTCCACCACTTTTACAATTCACAAAAGCTATAATCTTGCACTCCTCTTCTGAACTCTCGTCAGCATACAAAGAGTTTACGAGGTCAACGCTATTGATAGCACTTTCCATGCGCATGGAAGACTTTGGACTAGCCAACTGAGGAGGATGTAGCAACGGCAAGTGTACATTACTCTCGTTGCCTACATAACTGCTGTATTCATCAACATTGTGCTGTGAAGAGAAAAAACTCTCTGGAAACAGGTTACGAAAGCCCAATTTGTTTTCACTTGTAGAAGATATCATCTGAAGACTCTTCTCTGGATGAAAACCTTGTGGAACAGATGAGTGAGTGGAAAGCAATGGTTCGTTTTCCCCATCGTGTTGCTCGTCGTTGCTCCAAGGCCACGTGGTAACAAAGTCTTTTCTTTGCGTCTCGTTAGAGTTCGAATTGTCCATAAACTCAAAAGACGTATAGAAAAGCACAAGACCAACTTTCACCTCAATACTCGACAACTAGTTTGACAACATGAACCCAAAAAAGTCCAGAAACTAGAATCCGTCATTGTTCAAGGAGACCAGCAAAAGATGGATTTTGTTGTTGTTACACCACTTGAACGGATGCTTTTTGTACAATAAAGTAGTCACTTTGCAAATTAAAAAGAAATATGTTAGACGATAACGTTGTTTTCGAAATACAGAAATGGAAACCTTCTCAACAATTCTCTTACGGTACTGCGGGGTTTCGAGCACACGCAAACTTACTACCGCCCGTTGTTTTCCGTTGTGGTAAGTAAACAGCAGCTTTAGGTATTGCTTTGAAGTGGAATATTTGCTTTGAAAAGGTATTCTAGCTGCTGCTAGAGCATTATCGATACCTTGTGTTTGTGTTGGCTTGATGATAACTGCTTCTCACAACCCTTCGGAAGATAACGGAGTAAAGATAATTGAACCAGACGGTTCCATGTTAAGTGAAAAATGGGAGACTATAGCCTCCAAATTGGTCAACTTGGATAACCCTAGACAGATCTTGGAAGAGTTGTGTGTCGAAGAAGATGTTGCTTTGAAGAACAAGTCCGTACGACCAACAGTTTACGTGGGTTACGATAGTAGAGAAAGTTCAGAGCCGTTATCGAGACTGGCTCAACAGGCAGTAAAGTTGATGGGACTGAAATATAAATGTTTTGGTAAAGTCACAACACCGCAGTTGCATTATTTTGTAAAAGTTGCCAACGAAGGTGTACAAGCCAACAAAGAAAACTATTTCCAAAGAATCGCAATGGGATGGGATACATTGTCGCAATATGCTTTTACAAATACGTTGGAGAATGAGAACAGTTAAGCATTCTATTTATTGATCATGGACAAAAGATTTACTTTACTCTAGTCTTTCGAATAGTAGATTGTGCAAATGGAGTGGGTAGTGAGGCTATGCAAGGTTTGATCGAATATACAAAGATTAAAAATGTCCTTTGTGTCAACACTGGTGATGGCGAACTCAATAAACACTGTGGAGCAGATTTCATTCAGAAGAACGTTATCTTTCCAATCATTTCAGATTCTTCCAAGATAGAGTCTATTCCTTCGAATGCTTTGGTTCATTTTTGTAGTCTCGATGGCGATGCCGATCGTCTTATATATTTTATTGCGGAAAAATCAGAATCTGATTCATGGTGTAGTCTAACTGGTCAACGTGTTCGAGTTTTAGAAGGAGACAGACTTTCCGTTTTGGCAGCCTTGGTCATCAAGAAGTTCTTGGATGTTCTTCATGGTGGTAATTTATCCGTCGGTGTGATTCAAACTGCTTATGCAAATGGAGCTTCGACAGCATTTTTGAAAGACCTCGGTGAACCAATTCAAGTAGAATGTGTTTCTACAGGTGTAAAACATTTGGAAAGAGCCGCTCGAAGATATGATATAGGTATTTTTTGGGAAGCTAATGGACACGGGACGATATTATTTTCAGAGAGTGCAAAATCTTTCTTGAGAGAAATCATTGAAAGCACAGCAAAACATACTAAAAAGGCGGCGTTGTGTTTGTTAGCGTTGTCTAGCATCGCAAATCAAGCAACGGGAGATGCCATATCTAATTTCATCTTGGCAGAAGCTCTGTTGAAGGTTATGGGTTGGCAAGACTTGACAAGCTGGGAAAGCCTTTATCAAGACTTACCGAACATTTATAAAGCATTACACGTGCAAAACAAGGAAATAATCCAAACAGTCGACCAAGAAAGAACAGTTATCGCTCCTGAGTCTGTCAGCAGAGTGATTAAAGATTTATCAGAGTCGCAGCCTTCCTATCGTTTTCTTATTAGACCAAGTGGCACTGAAAACGTTGTTCGTATCTATGGGGAAGGACCTTCATTACAAACATTGATTCATTTAATGCAACAAATTGAAAATGTAGTGTTACAGGCTTGTGGAACTCCGAAAGCTTGAATCCGTCAATCGGTTTTCCTACCAACAATTTTGCTTCCTTTTCATAACATAGCTGCTTTCCATCTTCTTGTTTGTGATTTTGAAACCTTTAATAAGTACACAAAGAATAAAACTACACCCAAACGAATAAAATCTTTCGACTCCTTCCTCAATTATGTTTATTGTATTCTTTTATTTAATGAAAAAGGCCATGTAAGAAGAAAACTATAAATCGACTTTGTCCAAGTTTTTAAACAGACAAAGATATTTTCAGGCGTTAAATAACTAAAGAGAAAGAAAGATTAAATTTAATTGAAATCTATCATGACTGGAAAATATTAAAAAGTGATAAATTCAAATGATTGGAGGATAATTTTGCTTTGGCCGTATTTTCCTTAAAGATTAATTATACTTGAAAATTCATGTTTTCAAGTAAGGCTTGAAAGTTTGTTTGTCTGGAAAATTAATTGAAGCTATGTCATGACGATTAAAATATTAACAAATCTCTTTTACTTTTTGCTGGAAACCTTAAATCATTGAAATGAACATGTTATAAAAAATTTGGTGCAGGATGTAATGGGACATTGTATTTTTAGTTTGAGACTTATTAATTGTACGTTGGATTAAAGTTGCTGACAGTGTTCTAAACAAATTAACGTTACTGTTTGTCACTTTTTCTATTATTTTGTTGCCAAAATTATTTTAAACAAATTACTGATTTTGAATATCATGACAGCATGAAAATGGTTTATCTATCATATACATGTAATTGTTTTTTGGTTTTTCAATTTTCGAATCCACTTTTATGCTGTCTAGTCTAGGATTTTGCTTTGTGTTTAAATGAGCATGTCTCTAAGAACTATTTTAGCCAAAGGCTTTTTCCCATTTTGCTTAATGTATCAACAAGTATGCCATTTGTTTTTTTATCATAGAGCACGAAGGCACGATAACAGAAAGTTAACAACTTTGACTTTATTTAAAATTTCGTAGAAAAATGCTTGTTTTGCCCTTTCAGCCCCTTACGATTGTTTCTTGACTTTCTATAGATGACCCAACCTTTCTTCGTATACACCAAAAATTTTTTATATTCGAGTTGATCAGGGACAGGGAATGGTCATGTCGAAAAGTCCTGCAGATTCAACGAGAGTTTTTATCGACGAAGAACGCCAAACGCATCTATGTAAGGTTTGGAGGGAAAAAATTCTACCTAAATGGGAGCAGAAGAAACATTCTCGCAAGTTACGAGACCTGGTATTTGAAGGGATACCACCAAGTGTACGAGGAGAAGCTTGGAAGAGAATCATTGGCAATTCATTAAAAGTAACACCTGAGTTATACTCCATACTATGTGAACAAGCAGACAAATCTAGAAAAGACTTTGAAAAGCTAAGTGGTGCTATAGCAGATGCTGATGGAGATGTAGGTGGTTCGGGAGGAACTGTAGAGCAGCTATACTCAAGAGAGCGTTCTGCCCAAAAGTCCATCAATTTGGATCTTCCGCGAACCTTTCCTGAACTTGCTTTTTTTCACGTTGAAAGCAGCCCACTTCAAGCACAGTTGCGTGAATTGTTGGAAGCTTACGTATGTTTTCGACCAGACATTGGATATACACAAGGTATGTCCTATTTGGCAGCGGGTCTTTTGTTGTATATGGATGGCTGTGACGCCTTTATAAGTTTTTGTAATCTTTTGCATCGATCTTGCTTCATTGCCTTTTTTAGTATGAAAATGCCAGATGTTCAAATATATCTACAGACTCATCAGCGTCTGTTCAAATCAGAACTTCCAGCATTATATGAACACTTTGACAAAATAAGAATTGAGCCAGAAATGTATATGGTGGGTTGGATAATGTCAGCATACTGCAGGTCATTACCACTTGATTTAGTCTTTCGCGTTTGGGATGGATTTATACTGGATGGAGATGCATATCTTTTTCGAACTGCTTTGGGCATTCTTAAATACTTTGAAGACGCGCTACTGAAGAGTAGTTTCGAAGAATGTGCTTTTCTTCTTTCCCACCTTCCACAAGATCAAATTGTACCCAGTGTTCTTTTTCAAAAGATTCGAAGTTTATCTGGAGTTTCCAAACAAAGGTTCAAACATATCTATCTCAAATGTGAAAAAGAAATCTGCCTATGGAACAGAGAGAATTCCTATGTTCATTCAAAGGAATGAAGTCTTTCAACTAACAAGAATGCTCCTCTCCACTAACTTTCATGCGAGCTTCGAAGACGTTATCTTAAAGTGTTTCCTGAACCCCTGTTGTGATCATCTTTCCAGTCGTCCCATTTCCTTTGTTTGTATATTTCTACGTCATCTTCAGTCAACTCCTTTTGTTCTACTTTAGTTGATGGTTTCCTATGTTGTCGTTGATGGTTATGCTGATGTTGTAAAGGAAAGCAGGGATCGTCATCAGGAATACGAAACGAAGGAGGTTGTTTTACTATTGGTTCAGAAAATCTCATTCTTCCTAGTTTTATGAAGGCCGGCTGAGTATTCACAATTCTTTGACTTTCCC